>NC_051392.1:4144767-4150460 GCF_015228065.2 Penaeus monodon | reverse complement strand
TTTCCTCTTCCCCCCCCTTTTTTTTCCCTTTCTCTTTTTCCCCTCTTTTAAAAATTTTTTTCTCTCTTCTCTTTTCCCCCCTCTCTCTCTCCTCTCTCTCTCTCTTCCCCCTCTTATCTCTCTCCCCTCTCTCTCTCTCTCTCTTTTTTTGTCTGTCTGTCTGTTTGTCTGTCTTTCTTTCTCTCTCATTCTCTCTCTTCCTCTTTCTCACTTATGTCTCTCTCTCTTTTTCTCCTTCATTCTCTCTCCCCCCGTTTCTCTCTCTTTCTCTCTGTGTCTGTCTTTCGTTCTCTTTCATTCTCTCGCTCCCTCTTCCTCACAGGCTTATCGGTTAAGTAACTGAAAAGGGGAAAAAAAATAATAAAAAAAAAAAAAATATTTTTTTTATATAATTACATATTTTTTTTACTTTTTTATTATTATTTAGTATATATCTAATTTTATCTTTTCAACCCCTTTTATTATTACGTTTTTTTTATACATTCTATTTCATTATTTTCATTATTTCATTATTTAGTATTCTATTGTTTTATTTCATTCTCTATTTTTCTTAATTAACGAGACATTTTTTTTTCATCTTAATTTCATGTCTCTTTCATTCACTTAAAATTATTATCATCCTTATTATTTTTCTTTGTGTGCGTATATATATATATATATATATATATATATATATATAAAAATATATATAAAATATATAATTCTATATATATAAAATATTATATATATATATATACTTAATGTATATATAGTATGTAAGTATGTATGTTGTATGTTTTAATTTTATAGTTGTATCTATCTATATTTTTATATATTTTAAAATTATATATATAAAATATTATATATATATATATTTTATATATATATATATATATAGATAGATAGATAGATAGATAGATAGATAGATAGATAGATATAGATACAGATAGATAGATAGATAGATAGATAGATACACATACATATACCTATATACACGAATTAATGAGCAAATAAAAAAAAATGAGAGAAAAAAAAATGAAAATTAACATTGACTTAATTAATACCATATAACACGACATGGTTATTTTATTTCATTTTTTATTACTTATCATTATATATATTTTTTATTTGTTATTATTTTTTGTTGATTTGCAATTCTAAATTAATTGCAGTGATTGTTATGAAATGCAGATCTCTTTGTGACATTTAAAGTATGTAATTATTCATGTTATTCTCCAATGTTGTGTTCGTATGTGCGTGTGTACATGTAAAAAATTGCGTGTGCACGTGTTAATGTATGTGTTCGTAGGTTTATATGCGGTCACCCACGCACATACACGTAGGCAGTTATTATTCATATCATCATCATCGTATTGTTAATAATATATAAATCACTTGTCCGTCTCTAATACTTTTTTTTAAAAAACTTCCATAAATATAATTCGGCAACTGATATCGCTGTCTCTCGTTGGCGCCACGCTGTCTGGCGCCGCTCGCTGCCGAAGGGGATGGGGGGAGGGGGAGAGGGAAACGGCGCTCCGTTGGTGAGGCTTAACTCTATTTCGCATGCATGATAGATAGACAGATAAACAGACAGACAGACAGACAGACAGATAGATAGATAGATAGATAGATAAATGGATAGATAGATAGATAGATAGAACAGATAGATAAAGATACATAGATAGAGAGAGAGAGAGAAATAGAGAGAGAGATAGAGAGAAGGAGTAAGGGAGAGAGAGAGATGTAGAGAGAGATGAGAGATGAGAGATGTGTAGAGAGACAGAGAGAGAGAGAGAGAGACGAGAGAGAGCGCGAGAGAGAGAGAGAGAGAGAGAGAGAGAGAGAGAGAAGACAGATAGATAGAAGAAGATAGATAGATAGACATGTAGATAGATAGATAGATAGATAGATAGATAGATAGATAGATAGATATAGATAGATAGATAGATAGATAGAAAATAGATAGACAGTATATAGATATATATATATATATCTATATATATATATATTATATATATATATATCTAATAGATTATGGGATATTAGATAGATAGATAGATTAGATAGAAAAAGAGAGGACGAAGAGAGAGAGAGAGAGAAGAGAGAGAGAGAGAGGAGAAGGAGAGAGGAGAGAGAGATGAGAGAGAGAGAGAAAGATGAGAGAGAGATGAGAGAGAAGAGAGAGAGAGAGAGGAGAGAGAGAGAGAGAGAGAAAGAGAAGAAAGAGACAGAGAAAGGAGAGAAAGCACAGACGAAGAAAGAAGAGAAAAGAAAAGGGGAAAGAGAGACAGACAGGGACAGAGCGAGACGAGACAGAGAGAGAGAGAGAGAAGAGAGAGAGAGAGAGAGAGAGAGAGAGAGAGAGAGAGAGAGAGATCGTGAGGATGAGAGAGAGAGAGAAGAGAGAGGAGAAGGAGAGGGAGAGAGGGAGAGGAGAGAGAGAACTTTGAGGAGAGGAGGGGAGGAGAAGAGAGAGGAGAGAGCGGAGGGGATGAAGAGAGGAAGGAGAGAGAAAGAGAGAGAGCAGTGGGAGAGTTGAGAGGAGAGAGGAGGAGCGAGAGTGAGAGAGGAGAGGAGACTGGAGAGAGAGGGGAGGGAGAGGGAGGAAGAAGAGAGGGAGAGAGAGAGAGAAGAGGACGAGAGGAGGAAGAGGGAGGGAGAGAGAAGAGAGAGAGAGAGGAGAAGGAGGAGAGAGAGGAGAGGGGAGAGAGTAGATGAGAGGAGAGGGAGAGGGAGGGAGGAGAAGGGAGGAGTGAGAGAGGGAGAGAGAGAGGAGAGAGAGAGAGAGAGAGAGGGGGGAAGGAGAAGAGGAAGATGAAGGAGGCAGGGAGAGAGGAGAGAGAGGTAAGAAGGAGAGGAGAGGGAGAGAGGACGAGAGGAGGAGAGGAATGAGAGAAGACTTCTTGATGAGAGAGAGAGAGAGAGGAGAGAGGGGGAGGAGAGAGAGACGGAGAGGAGAGAGGGAGAGCGAGGGAAGAAGATGAGAGGAGAGAGGAGAGAGATGGAGGGGGAGAGGAGATGAGAGAGAGACGAGGAGAGGAGAGAGAGAGAAGAGAGAGGAGGAGGGGAGAAGAGGGAGGAGAGAGATGAGAGAGGAGAGGAGACGAGAGGCAGAGGAGGAGAGAGAGAGAGAGAGGGGAGAGGAGGAGAGAGGAGAGAGAGAGAGGGGAGAAGAGGGAGCGAGGGAGAAGAACGGAATGAGAGGAGAGAAGGGAAGGAAGGACCGAGCGTGAAGACGAGCGAGGGAGAAAGAGAGAACGGAAGGAGGGGGGGAGAGGAGAGAGAGAAGGAGAGATGGATGAGGAGGAGACCGAGGAAGGACGGAGATTGACGAGGGAGAGAGTGAGAGTCGAGTGAGAGATAAAGAGGAGAGAGAACGAGGAGAGGGGGAGAAGAAGCCGGAGGATGAAGAGAGAGATGATGATATGAGGAAGGGAAAGAGAGAGAGAGGGTGAGAGGATAGAGAGATGAGTAAGAGAGAGGGACGAGGAGAGGTGACTGGAGAGGAGAGGAGAGAGAGATGAGAGAGAGAGAGAAGAGGAAGGAGAGGGGAGGATGACGAGAGAGAGCTGAGTGTTCGAGATCGAGAGATGATGCATGAGAGGAGAGAGTTAGGGAACGGAGAGAGGGAGATGAGAGGGGAAGAGGGAGAGAGAATAAGCTAAAGAGAGAGGGAGAGGGAGGAGCAGAGAAAGAGAGAGAGATGATGACGAAGAGGAGGGAGAGAGGAGTGTACAGAGAGGGTGAGAGAGAGAGGAGACGGAGGAGAGAGAGGAGAGAAAGAAGTAGAGAAGAAGGAGGAGAGAATGAGGGACCGAGAGAGAGAGAGAGAGAGAGAGAGAGAGAGAGAGAGAGAGAGGAGAGAGAAAGAGAGAGAGGAGATGAGAAGAGAGGTGAACGAGAGAGAGGAGAGAGCGGGAACGAGGGGAGAGGAGAGAGAGAGAGAGAGAGAGACGAGAGGAAAGTAAAGAGAAGAGAGAGAGAGAAGATGAAAGGAGAGAAAGAAAGGAGAAGAGAGACGAGAGATAGAGAGAGAGTGAACGAGAGAGAGAGAGTTTTTCTTTTTGCGCTTTTTCGATCTTACTCTCTCCTCTGCGTTATGCATATCGCATGCATTCAATATTTGAGCGAAATATAAACTCAGAACAACAAAACAAAAGCCCCCCCCCCAGAAAACAAATAAATAGGGCGTTCAATGCAACGATTTGAAAGGGTGTAGATCTTTTCCTCTGTCCAGGTCATAACGTTGTAGATCTTGGCGTTATATCTAACAAATATATTTCGCGCCCTCGTGCAAATACAGTGTGATGTCAATATTTACTGTAAAACAAGATTTTATTCAGGATCTCGTCTCTCTCTCTCTCTCTCTCTCAGTCTGTCTGTCTGTCTGTCTCTGTCTGTCTGTCTGTCTGTCTGTCTGTCTGTCTGTCTCTTTCTCTCTCACGCTCTCTCTCTCTCTGTCTCCCCATCTTCGCTATTCTATCTTTTCTTCGCCCTCCCCTCCCTCCCTCTCTCTCTTCTCTAGGCTCTCTCTCTCGCTCACACACTAAACACACACACAACAGAACACACACACACACACCACACACGCACACAGAAACACACACACACACACACACGCACAACAGAAACACACACACACACACGCACACACATACACACACACACACACAACACACACACACACACCGACACACCCACACACGCCACACACCCACAACACACACACACAACACAACACACACACACACACCCACACGCAACACGAGCATATAAAAAACCTCGGGCATGACAGTTGTATTGTGTAGTCGACAGGACCCATTGACCGTCGGATACCACAAATGCCAATGTCCGTGACAGCTTGCAACAAACACGCTATAGTTGAGAGGGTAGTTTGCAAGGGCCCCCCTCCGTTGCAAATTTACTCCTCTGGCGACACTCGGCAACATTTATGAGGCTGTGGAGGGGGATGGGGTTGGAGGGTAGGGGTAGGGGTGGAGGGGAGGGGGTGGTAGGGGGGGAGGGGATGAGGGTAGGAGATTATCTTTTTTTTTTCTTTTAGTTATATAATAATGATAAATGATAATGGTATAAATAAAATGATAATAATAATAACCAATAATAACAATAAAATAAAACATAATAATAATAAAAATGAAATAATAGTAACAATAAAATAATAATAATAATAAATTGATAATCTAATAATGATAATAAAAAATAATAAAATAATAATAATAATAATAACAACAACAACATAGAAATTGATAACAACAATAATAATAGAAATCATAACAACAACAATACTACTACTACTACTATGCTATAATGATAATAATAAGAAGAACAATAATAATTAATTAATAATGATACTAATAATGATAATAATACAATTTAAAATAACAACAACAAACAAACAATAATAATAATAATAATAATAATAATAATAATAATAACAATTAATAATAATGATAATAATTAATAATAATATAACAACAACAACAACAAAATAATAGTAATAATAATAATAACAACAATAATAATAACAACAACAATGATAATGGATCAGCAACAACAACAATAATAATGATAATAATAAGTAACACTGACAATAATGACAATAACAAAAAAAGTTCAAGGGCTCTCCCTCCCTCTCCTCTTCTCTCTCTCTCTCTTTCTCTCTCTCTCTCTTTTTCTGTATCTCTCTCCCT
>NC_051392.1:4109097-4120759 GCF_015228065.2 Penaeus monodon | reverse complement strand
TGTGTTGTTGTGTGTGTGTGTGTGTGTGTGTGTGTGTGTGTGTGTGTTGTGTTGTGTGTGTGTTGTGTTGTGTGTGTTTGTGGGGTGTGTGTTGGTATGGGTGTGTTGGTGGTGGGTGTGGTGGTGGTGATTATTTGATACCAATATATTTTTATCATTATTATTTACGATAATTTTTCTGTTGTTATTAATATGATTTTTAATTTTTCATCCTTCCGAACACCGGAGCAGCCTCCAGGCTTGGGACGCAAGGCGCTGGCGAGGCGCTCAGAGGCGGGAGTCGGAGTCGCTGAGGCTGGAGTCCAGGTGGAGCTGGATCTCGCTGAAGGGGTAGCCTTCCTCGGTGAGGGCGGAGCTTGTGACGTGGCAGTGGCGTAGCTGGCCGCCCACCTGCACCTCGAACGGGTCCTCCTCGAAGTCCAGCTGCTGCAGGATCCAGATGAAGGCGTCCATGTCCGTCTTGTGGCGGACGACGCGCAGCGCCTCGAGCTCGTCGCGGGTCCACTGCCTGGCGATGCGGCGCTCGAGTTCGGGCTCGCGGCAGGCGGTGTGGACCAGGTACCGGGAGGGGCCGGCGAGCACCATGACGGCGTCCTTGAGGAAGGTGAGCAGGCTGAGCACGAGGCCGACGCCGATCACGATGAGCATGGAAACGAAGATGTGGCGGTAGTGCTGCGCCAGCGGGAAGTGGCAGCCGAAGGTGTCGGTGTAGGCGCCGAGCATCATTTGGGGATGCACCCTGCACTCCGCCGTGCCGGGGAACACGTGGCCGAACGGGCTCACGTTCTCGCCGAGGTATTGCTCGAACGGGTAGCTCCTCAGGTCGAGCAGCGTGAAGTTCGAGGTGGCCGTCAGCAGGCCGGCGTTGATGGCCATCACGAGCAGGCTGACGAAGGACACGACGGCCTTGCGCTTCCGCAGCCCCGAGTGGATGCCAATAAACATTGAGCCGTAGGTGACCGCGGCCTGGCGCTCGTCGGCGCCGTGGGTGCGCAGGAACTTCTGCAGCAGGCGGTGGTCCATGAAGGAGCGCACGGCGAAGGGCACCAATTCAGCACCACCGATAACATGACGTAGTAGTGGAACAGACTGTAGCTGAGGGCGTCGCGGCGCTGCCCCTGGAACCAGGTGCCGGAGTACTGCGTGCACATGGCGAGCAGCCACGGCTCGTGCACCGGCTTCTGCGTGCGCTGGTCGAAGCAGCGGATCTCGTCGTCCAGGACGCCCACGGCCGCCATCACGGCCAGCGAGGCGGCGCACAGCACGCACACGAGGGTGTGCCCATACAGCGCGAGTGAATTCAGCGGAGAGTGCCAGAACGGCAGTAAGCGACGGACAGCGTGGGACAGGCGCACCAGATACGTCTTCGCCAGGGCCATTGCCGACGCCACGCCGCTAGCGCCGACGCCGCCCGCCGTAGCGAGGTTCTTCGGAGGGTGTGGGTGTTTGCCTGTGTGTGTGTGTGTGTGTGTGCGTGTATCTATGTGTGTGTGTGTTTGTGTCTGTCTATGTGTGTGTGTGTGTGTTGTGTGTGTGTGTGTGCGTGTATCTATGTGTGTGTGTGGTGTGTGTGTGTGTGTGTGTGTGTGTGTGTGTGTGTGTGGTGTGTGTATGTGTGTGTGTGTGTGTGTGCGTGTATCTATGTGTGTGTGTGTGTGTGTCTGTATGTGTGTGTGTGCGTGTGTGGTGTGCGTGTATTTATGTGTGTGGTGTGTGTGTGTGTGTGCGTGTATCTATGTGTGTATGTTTGTGTCTGTCTATGTGTGTGTGTGTGTGTGTGTGTGTGTGTGTGTGTGTGTGTGTGTGTGTGTGTGTGTGTGTGTGTGTGTGTGTATCTGTCTGTCTGTATGTATGTATGTATGTTTGTGTGTGTGTTGTGTGTGTGTGTTTCGTCCGGGTTTTTTTTTATTTTGTTTTGTGTTTTTTGTTTTTTTTTGTTGTTTTTGTTGTTGTTGTTGTTTTATTATGTTTTTGGGATGTATGTATTTGTTGTTTTTTTTTTTTAGTTTTGTGTGTGTGTGTGTTGTGTTGTTGTTTTTATTTTTCTTTTTTTTTATTTTTTCCTTTTTTTGGTTTGTGTGTGTGTGGTGTGTGTGTGTGTTGGTGTGTTGTGTGTGTTTTTTTGTTTTTGTGTTTTTTGTTTTTTTGTTTTTTGGGTTTTTTTGTTTTTTGGTTGTTTTGTGTTGTGTTGTTTGGTTGTTTTTTTTTTGGGGTGGTTTGTGTTTTTGTGGGGTGTGTGTGTGTGTGTGTCTGCTTTGTTTTTTGTTGTTTTTGTTTGTGTGTGTGTGTGTGGTTTTGTGGTTGTGTGGTGTGTTGTGTGTGTGTTTCCTTTTGTCTTCCTTTGTCTGTCGTCGTCTGTCTTTTGTTGTATGTAGGGTATGTATGTATTTTGTTTTTTTTGGTGTGTGGGTGTGTGTGGGGTTGTTGTTGTGTGTGTGTGTGTGTGTGTGTGTGTGTGGGGTGTGTGTGTGTGTGTTGGTGTTGTGTGTGGGGTTGTGGGGTGGTTTTGTCTGTCTGTCTGTCTGTTTCGGTTTTTGTTATGTATGTTTTTGTTGTTTGGTTGTGTTTTGTTTTGGGGTTTTGGTTTTGTGTGTTGTGTGTGTGTGGGTGGTTTTTGTGGGTTTGTGTGTGTGTGTGTGTGGGGTTTTTTGTCTGTCGGTCTGTTTTGTTTCGGTTTATGTATGTATTTGTTTTTGTGTGTGTGTTTTTTGGGGGTTTTTGGGGGTTTTTTGGTTTTGTGTGTGTGTGTGTGTTTGTGTGTTTGTGTGTGTGTTGGTTTTTTGGTGTGTGTTTTTTGTTGTTGGGGGTTTTTTGTTTGTGTGTTTTTTTGGGGTGTGGTGTGTGTGTGGTGTGGGTGTGTGGGGTTTTTCTGTCTGTTGTCCTGTCTTCTTAGTATGTTGTATGTTTTTTGTTGTTTATTGTGTGTGTGTTTGTCTTGTTTGGTGTATGATTATGGTTGTTTGGTTGTTGTGTTGTGTGTGGGTGTGTTTTTGTTGTGTGTTTTTGTGTTTTGTTGTTGTGTGGTGTGTGTTTTGTTTTTTGTGTGGTATGTTTTTGTTGTTGTTTGTATGTGTGTTTTGTGGTTTTTTGGGTTTTGTGGTGTGTGTGTTTGTTGTGTTTGTGTATGTGTTGTGTGTTTGTGGTGGGGTGGTGTGTGTGTGTTGTGTGTTTGTTGTTGTTGTTGGTTGGGTTGTTTGTATGTAGATGTATGTGTGTGTGGTGTGTGTGTTGTGTTTGGTGGTTTTGTGTGTGTTGTGGTTTGTGGGTTTTTGTCTGTTTTTTTGTTTTGTTGTATTTATGTATGTTTGTATTATGTATTGTGTGTGTGGGTGTGTTGGGGTTTGGTTGGTTGTTGTTGTATGTATGTATTTGTTTTTTTTTATGGTTTGTTTGTGTGTTTTTGAAATTTTTTTGTAGTGTGTTGTGTTTGGGGTGTGGGTGTTTGTTGTGTGTGTGTGTTTGTGTGTTGTGGTTTTTGTGTCTGTTGATGTATGTTGTTTGTTGTGTGTGTTGTGTGTGTTGTGTGTTGTGTGGTGGTTTTGGGTTTTGTTTTGTGTGTGTGTGTGTGGGTTGTGGTGTGTGGGGGTTTGTGTTGGTGTGGTTGTGGTTGTTTGGGGTTTTTTTTTTGTTGGGTTTTGGGTGTGTGGTTGTTGTGTTGTGTGTTTGTGGGTGTGTGTGTGTTGTGTGTGTGTTGGTGTGTTGTTTTGGGGTGTGTGTGTTGGTGTGTGTGTCGTCTTCGTCTGTCTGTTCTTATATGTGTGTGTGGGCGCGCGCGCTGTGTGTGTCTGTCTGTCTTTTTAATGTTTTGTGTGTTAAGTGTTGTGTGTTGTGTGTGTTTTAAAAAGTGCTATATTTTATATTTATATATTAATATATTAAAATTATATATATATATATATATTATATGTAAATAAAAATAGTTTTGAAATGTGGTTTTACGGGACGAGTCTAGTATTAATTGGACAAAAAAAGAAAACGAATGATGAAGTGCTGAGAAAAATAAATTTAAAGACCGACCCGTTGGGAAACTTTAACAGGAGTAAAATTAAAAGTTAATGGGTCATGTGATGAGAAGTAAAAGTATTTTAGAAACACTTGCGACAGGGGTGGTGACAGCAAAAAAGAGGGGGAAAAGGGGAAACCGAAAAACAACATCAAAGATATTTGCGGGGAGCCCTAGACCTCTCCCCCATCCTTTGCCATTTTAATTCGATCTTGGGCCCTTCCTTTTCCCCTTTCCTTTTTCCCTCGACAGCCCGCAAAAATCTTTTTTTATGTTTTTCGCTCAGTCTTGCTTCGGTTTTCCCCTTCCTCTGTTCCTATCACCATGTATATTACATATATATATATATATATAATATATTATATATATATATATATTATATATATAATATATATGTATGTGTATATATAATATATTATATATTATATATATATATATATATATATATATATATAAACTGCCTTCGGTTCTTTTAGTTTACCCTCTTTCTTTTTATTTCTTTTTGTTGGTTTTGTCTTTGTCTTTTGTCTTTTTTATTTCTTTTTGTTGGTTTTGTCTTTTTGTTGTTGTTTTTCTTTTTGTTGGTTTTGCTTGTTCTCTGGAGCAAAATTCATCCCAAGGTCTTCAGGTCTTTTACTTCTTACTTTCATATCTCTTTCTCTTTTTCCCTTTTCTTTCGTTTTTACTCTCTCTTCTCTTCTTCTTTTCTCTCTTCTTTTCCTTTTCTCTCTCCTCCCCTCTCCTCTCTCTCCCCCTCCTTCCCTTTTTTTCCCCTCTCTCCTCCCCCCCTCTTTCTTTTCCTCTCTCCTTGTCCCCCTCCTCTCTTCCCCCCCCAATCTCTCCCTTCTCTTTTCTCTCCTCGTCTTCTACTATCGCCCTCGCTCACCCTATCTCTCTCTCTCTCTCTCCTCTCTCCCAATCTCTGTCGCATCTCTCTCCTCGCCTCTCTACTCACCTCCTCTCCCCCACCACCCCTCTCTCTCTTCCTTCTCTCACACCCTCCCCAACCTCTCTCTCGCTCTCCTCTCGCTCTCCCCCTCCTTTTCTCTCCTCCCTCTCTCTCCTCTTCTCTCTCTCTCTCTCTCCTCCTCCTATTCGCTCCTATCTCTCTCTCCCTATACTACTCTCTCATCCCCTCGCTCTCGTCACTCTTTTCTCTCTCCTCTCTCGCTTCTTCTTCTCCTATCTTCTCTCTCATCTCTCTCTCTCTTCCCCTCTTTACCCTCCTCTCTCTCTAATCTCTCTCTTGATTCTCGCTCTCTCTTCTCTCTCTCCTCTATCATTCTCATTCTCTCCTCTCTCTCTATTCCACTCCCCCCACCCCCCCCCCCCCCCATCATCTCTCTCTCCTTTATTTTACTCTCTCTCTTCTCTCTATCTCTTTCTCTCCGCGTCTCTTTCTCTCTCTCATCCTTCGCCTCCTCCTCTCCTCTGCTCTCTCTCTCTCTCTCTCTCCCTCTCTTCCTCCCTTACTCATTCTCCTCTCCTCACTCTTCTCTCCCCCCCCCTCTCTCTCCTCCTCTCTTCACTCTTCCCTTCCTCCCCCTCCTCCCTCCCTCCCCCCTATCTCTCTCTCTACTCTCTCACCATTTTTCCCCCCACTCCTTTCTCTCTCCGTCTCCTCTCTCTCTTCTCTCCCCTCTCTCTACGTCTATCCCTCTCTTCTAACTCTTCCTCCTCTCTCTCTCTTTTTCTTCTATATCTCCTCTCTCTCTCGCTCCCTCCCCCCCCCCCCCTCCCCCCCCCCCATCTCTCTCTCTCTCTCTCTTTCTCAGCTCTCCCTCTCTGCTCCTCTCCTCTCCTCCTTCTCTCTCACTCCTCTTCTCTCTATCTCTCTCTCTCTCTCTCTCTCTCTCTCTCTCTCTCTTCTCTCTCTCTCTCTCTCTCTCTCTCTCCGCAGACAGCCTCTATATTATCTCCCTATCTCCCCTTTTCCACGTAATAATGCTAAACGCGAAAGAACTGAGCGTGGGTTGAGGGCAGGGCCATGAGGAGAGCATGGGTTAGGGGTGGGGGGAGGCGGGAGGACTGGACTCGCCCAAAGGAATAAAAAAAATGAAAACAAAAAAACGAAGAATTGAAAACGTAATTGTATTTATAATTATGATAATTAAAACATGGGTTTGCACAGCTGTGTGTTCATTTAATTAAGTTGCAGGTTAATTGTTTAGCGTCCAGTTCCTTGGATTCTGTGAAAGCAGATACATTCATGCGCACACACATGTACATCTATATATGTATATGTGTGTGTGTGTATTTACACACACACACACCTATATATATATATTTTTTTTCCTTCTTCTTTTTCTTTCATCCTTTCTTTTTTGTTCCTTTTCTTTTTTTAACGGCCATTCATTCCACTACAGGACATAGGCCTCACCCTTGCCTGACTGGATGCCCTTCCTAATCAACCGCGGTTCGGCGTTTAACTCCTATGCCACGGCGGTGACTTCCCCTACGACACCTGCGTTTGACTTCTCAAGGCGATGTGTCGTTTTCTCGCCGTGAGATCGGGCTCGAGCGAGCAGTCAGAGTGCAAGCATTTGTACGACTGCCGCGGCGAGGAATTGAACTCGGGACCATGAGGGTCGGAGTGTGTATGTATATATATATATATATATATATATATATATATATATATGTATGTATATATGTATGTATATATGTATGTATATATGTATATATATATATATATATATAATATATATATATATATATATATATATAAAGAGAGGGAGAGAGAGAGAAGAGAGAGAGAGAGAGAGAGAGAGAGAGAGAGAGAGAGAGAGAGAGAGAGTGGGATGGAAAAAGGTCCAGAGAGAGAGGAGAGAGAGAGAGAGAGAGAGAGAGAGAGAGAGAGAGAGAGAGAGAGAGAGAGAGAGAGAGAGAGAGAGAGAGAGAGAGAGTGGGGGGGGGGTGGAGACAGGTCCAAAGAGAGTGAGAGAGAAATACAAATACACAATTTAAAACCACACATGGAAAGTCACGCGGCCAGAAGCGCCACCGGGTTTCCAAGGTGTTCTAGTAGGCTCTCTCCCTCCCCGTTTCCCGGCGCATTGATTTCACCCAAACCCCGAATCTCCGTTTATTTTCTTCTGTATTTCCTTTTCTTCTCCCCCTTTCTCCCTTTCTCTTTCTGGACGAAACAAAGCGTTTTGTAATAATGTTGTAGTATAATATGTGTGTGTGTGTGTGTGTGTGTTGTGTGTGTGTGTGTGTGTGTGTGTGTGTGTGTGTGTGTGTGTGTATGTGTGTGTGTGTGTGTGTGTGTGTGTGTGTGTGTGTGTGTGTGTGTGTGTGTGTGTGTGTGTGTGTGTGTGTGTGTGTGTGTGTGTGTGTGTGTGTGTACAAGGCCGCCTTAAGACGTTCATAGGCCCTGGGGAGTTTTCTCTTGTAGGCCTCTTAAGTTGTCAATTAGAATAAAAATTAACAGAGCACGGATTTTCGTAAACACAACATATGTATCATTTCAGCTTATTTAGCCTTATGTCCATATAGTTCCTGCTTTTGTCCATCGGAAAGTTTGCAGAAAAAATGCAGACTGATAACATCTATGTACATTATATTTTTAAAGATGTGTTTATCATCAAATGCAGCTTATAGGATCACGTGTACATACCTGTATCCCCTTCCTTCTGTTTTTCGGATAATTATGTGGACACCTAGTGATACACCTGAGGATCTGATTCAAAGTGACTGATGGCAATAAAATAACTCGCGAGTCAGGTCACGCAACAGAAAACGTGGGGGTCTAAACCGAAATACGTTAAACCTGATAAGTCTGAGCTATGTCAACCTGGGACCTCAACAGAACGTCCCTAGCGACATGAGAATCGACTCTGAGGCTAGGAAACAGGACAGCGATCCAAACGAGCAGTTATTAGAAAACGGAAAAGGTAGTACGCAGTCTGTATCTACTACAGACTTGCCCTGAACTAAAGTATGGCTTGTTGGACTGTAACTGCTGACTTGAAGGAACACATTTCTACACATTGTCCATCACAAAATCTGGACGCAGATTTTAGTTTAAAAAAAACAGACAATGTGGTGGCATAACGAGATACCCAAGACGTGAAATACTTTCTTCGAAAACTAGCGAATGGCGAAACTGTTACTAGAGACGGGGTAATTTATTCAGAATCCACCGGAAAGGATTTCTGCTATGTCTGTAAGGGCATTCATTCAACATGCCATAGGGGTACAATTCGTATACGGATTTGATAACTGGAAACACACTGGCAGTAAAATAAGTTCTCATGAAATGTCACGTGATCATATTGCGGCTCTTTCTGCTATATTCAGTTTTTAAAGCATCAAGCGAATAGAGGCTAAGTTTCTAGAGGAGCGTGAAAAATCACAACGATACTGTGTAGAGGAGCTCAGACGAGTTGTTTCTGCAAAGAAATATCTTTCTGAACGAGGTCTTCCTCTCAGCTGCGAAACTAAGATACCCGGTGACGCTAACGACGGCAACTTTTTGGACTGTCTGGACCAATTATCAATCATCGCAGAAATAAAAGAGGCGAAATATTGTGGCATTAGTGTAGATTTTCCACGCCTGACCTGAGCCACACTGATCAACTAGCGGTTATAATTAGATATGTGAATTCAAGTGGGGATGTTGTTGAAAGGTTTGTAGAATTTGCTGCAATCGAAAGTCAAGCGGGTCGGTATTTGTTTGATATATTGAAGAAAAACTATCAACAACGTGGGTAATTGACATCAGTGATTGCAGATCCCAGTCCTACGATAATGCCGCAAACATGAGCGGCATCTATTCAGGACTACAAGCGAGATTTAGGGACATTAACCCACTAGCAGAATGGATGCCATGTTCCGCACACAGTTTGAACCTGGTTGGTGCATCTGCTGCAGAATGCTGTATAGTTGCTATAAACTTCTTTGGGCTATATACGTTTTTTTTTCTTTCTTTTTGGCTTCCCCACAAAGATGGACTATTTTACTCGAGAAAACGAAGAAAACGGTCAAAGGTTTGTCGGAAACAAGGTGGGCAGCCAGGTGTAAGGCCACAAAAACCTTCCTAACATATTGCAATGAAATCTATCAGGCAATAACTGATGTCGTGAACAATGATCGTACACCACCATCAGCGCTAAAAGAAGGAAGAGTCCTGACAAAGTAATTAGGCCAGCTAGAAACAGCAGTGATGAGTATCGTGTGGGATGACATTCTACATATCGTCAATAAGGCATTGAAGGAGCCAGGGAGTGAAATTCGTTCGGTAGTAAAACTGCATGACAGTCTGATTGCACAGTTTGCGTATATTCGAGACAAATTCGATGAATTCGAGGCAAACTGTGACATCGGGATACAAGGAAGCTAGGAAAAATCCAGGACAGAATGCCAGTGACCAATTTCGAATAGAAACGTTTTTTTCCTATCATTGACAAATTGCTATTTGAAATGAGAAAACGACGTGCAGCCTATCTTAAGCAAAGCAAGTCACTTGGTAGATATCTATAAGGATGACACTGAACCAGTTCTTAAGGCAGGGTTTCTGATATTTTTTTTCAAAAAGTAAGACTGTGGCTAAACTGCTAAAGACACAGATAAGTTAGGGGTTAGTGGGCAGATTCCTCAATGTAAATACATCTTTCAGGATGTATTTCAACATAGAGACTTCGTTAGAAAAAAAATCGTGAAATCATCGAGGACTTCGCTGTGTTAAAAAGCGGAAAAGTACATATATTGTGTGGATAATCTTCATTCGAAAGTGTGTACAGTTTTTAAGTTAAGTTTTGCTACTGGGATGAATAAATAATTAAATTAGTTTTTATAACACAGAGTGATATTTTGAAATTGAGAGAATTATAAGTATAAATTATAAGTTAATTTTTATAATATGGAGTGTGATATTTTCATGTTAAGTTTTTGCTGTTGTGATACATATTAAGCTATATTTATTGTAATAGATATATATTGCAGCAAGTATTGCCATTGACTCACTGTATTTGTAATGCACAATATATTCTATCTTAACAAACTCTTTGTAATTATTGCAATTATTCTATACAAATTTACATCATAGAAACGAAAAGAAAAATTCGTAGGCCCTAAAACTTTCGTAGGCCCTGAGCAAATGTCCCACTTTGCCCACTGATAAAACGGCTCTGCATAAATCGATCTATATATTTATCTTTCGATCTCTCTATATGTATAAATTTGAGTATGTATGTGTGTATGATTGTGTGTGTATATGTGTGTGTGTGTGTGTATTTATATATATATATATATGTATATATATATATATAGTATATATATGTGGTGGTGTGTGTGTTTGTGTGTGTGTGGTGTGTGTGTTGTGTGTTGTGTGTGTGTGTGGTATGTATGTATGTATGTGTATATATATATATATATATTATTATATTATATATATATATATATACATACAATACATACACACACACACCACACACACACACACACACACACACACACATATCTATATAATATATATATCTATCTATCTATATATAATATATATATATATAGTATATATATATTTGTGTGTGGTTGTGTGTGTGTGTTTGTGTGTGGTGTGTGTGTGGTGTGTGTGTATGTGTGTGTGTGTGTGTGGGTGTGTGTGTTTGTGTGTGTTGTGTGTATGTATGTATGTATATATATATATATATATATATTATATATACTATATTATATATATATATGTTTATATATACTACATAGATATACATTATATATCTATATATATATATATATATATAATATAATATATATATATATATATATGTATACTATATATATGTATATACTATGTATATATATGTATTATAGTATATATATATTCTATAGTATATATATATATATATATATTATATATTATGTGTGTGTATGATTGTGTGTATATACATACATACATATATATACACTTATATATGTGTACACGTATATATATAAATATATTTTATATATATATATATATATTATATATATATATATTTATTTATTTATTTTATTTATAGGTATATATATATGCAGATATATATAGATATATATATATATAGTATATATTATATATATATTATATATATATATATTATATATAGATACATTATATATATATATATATATATATATATATATACATAGAGAGAGAGAGAGACAGAGACAGACAGACAGACAGAAAAACAGATAGAGAGACAGACAGAGAGAGAGAGAGAGAGAGGAAAAAGAGAGAGAGATAGAAAGAGAAAGATAGACAGACAGACAGACAGACAGAGACAGAGAGAAAGAAAGAAAGATAAATCACCAAAGTTACAAAAAAAAAAAAAAAAGTTTGGTCTGCTGTTTGACCTCAGAACGTGTCTCGAAACTAAGAAAGTCCACCGAAGTCTGCAGTGTCTCCCCTCTCCCCTTCTCCCCCTCTTTCTCTCCTCTCCGCCTCTTCCCCCTCTTTCTCCCCTCTCCGCCTCTCCCCCTCTTTCTCCCCTCTCCGCCTCTCCCCCTCTTCTCCTCCCCTCTCCCTCCTCCGGATAAGGGGAATTCTCACTATCCTGCTGTTTATAGAGATTAAGATACCATAGTGCATACAGTTATTACTTCCATAACTTCATAGTAAACAGAAGTGCTATGCCTTAAATTTTGAACATTTTTCTCACTATGTTTTTAAAGGTTATATGA
>NC_051392.1:4072468-4079968 GCF_015228065.2 Penaeus monodon | reverse complement strand
AAAGATGGTCAGTTACAATAAGCGTGTTTGTTTCTGTTTGACGTGCTTTAAGAGCAAAGGGTAAAGCAAATAGCTCAGCCTGGAGAATCGATGACCACTTGTTGATGCCAACTTTATGAATTTGACCAATGTCACTGTGTATAATAGCCTGACATACCCTCCTGAGGTATTACCGAACCGTCAGTGTATATCACCTGCTTGTTAGAGCAATCTTTCTTGATATATATATGGTTCAAAACCTCATTTTTTGCCTTATTTTTTATAAACATTATTTTCATTTACGTTCTTAGGAGTAGCGGGGGGACATTTGCTTTGATCGTACCAAAGTATCTTACATCCCACGGGGACACAGAATGTCGTATTTAATGCCTTGAGAAAAGTCATTCATACAACAGTTAATAATATCTGTGCATGTTTTTTTTTTATTTACCCAAGTAGATTTATGTCTCCCGTTGTGAAAAAAAATGTTTGAAGGGCTTCTTTAGCTTGATTGTCACTTGATGATCTTAATAATCATAAAGCTATCATAGAATTAATCTCGGTTATCCTTTGTTGGATACTAGGTCTTCTCAGCTCTTTCCTCATATTCAACACCTTTGTAGTTCTCGTACATCCAAGTATGATTCTTAAGGCCGCATTCTGCATGATTTCTAACTTTCTAATCGATTTACTTGATCGGGTGATTAATACTGGAGCAACATAATCTGTCAGTGGTCGTATATATGCAGTGTACATTATATACCTTACAATTTATATTGGCTCAAGACATGACATTGTTGCCGTCACACCGCCCTCACGGCAGCCAGTCTACTCCTGCATTTCTGATTTAAGCATTCAACATTTTCCGGCTTATGAGGAACCATGGTTCCTAGATATTTGAAGGTCTAAGCCTGTTAAATACCCATGCCATTTAACTTAATATCTTGTTTCTGTCTTTACAGTTTTGATTACATAGTTTCGTTTTCTCATTACATGTAGAAGACACAACTGTTAATGCTCTCTCCATTTCGTGATAGCTTTTTGAATGAGAATATCACCAGCATAAGTCGATACAAGGCCGTTGACCTTCACCTGATAACGTTTGATAAATGTATTCATTATCACACTGAAAAAAAGAGGGCTTAATACTCCGCCTTGTGAGTGTAGCCAGTATCGGTCTTTCTGTTCGCTGTACTACGCTGAAACACAGTACACTTGATTTTTGATTTTGAAAAGATCCACTAATCCATCTAAAGATATATCCTCCTGCTCCCATCTTAGCCAGTTCGTGTAAGATGATATGACGATTGGCAATATCAAATGCTGATTTAAGATCCAGAAAGACAGTGAAACTGTTGCCCCCGAGAGTGTGAGAGAACGACTTAAGCAATCTTGGACACTATTCCTGCAAAATCCATAAATATTACTCGATAGTAGTTTATAATTCTGTGCATAAAGTCTATCTACTAGCCTCCTTATCAAAAAGGTTTTGCATAAACAAACTGGTGAGGAAACGGTCATATCAGTCAAAAACTTAGGATTTGGATTGGTGTATGATTACTCTCTGGCCAAGAGTTTGGCAGTACGCCTTCCTCACAAAACCAGATATGTAATACGATTTACCGGATCACCAAGGTACATTTCTCAGAAACCTAGATTACATCATAAGTGACACCATTTCCTTCCCAGGAGCAGTGGATGTTCCTTCTGAAGAGCGCATAAGCTCCAGCTGAGTGAACCAGCACATGCAACAACACTTTGATTTATAATCTCTTCTCGCTGAGTAAAATGCCATTTATGACTGATTCTTCACTTAGTGACTCGTGACTCGACACTTTGGCATATTTATCAATAAGTTCACCAGCTTTTGTTTTGCGGGTCTGGATGAGCAACTCTAGACGTTTTTTGATTTTTTAAAATTTTATTTATGCCCCCTCATGCCTTTCCTAGTGGTATTGAATTATTCAGTGTTTACAAAAAAAAAAAAAAAAAAAAAAAAAAAATCCCGTTTTCCTTGTTGTAATACAGAAGCTCTATCCCTGATCTTCTGAAGAGCTTGCTGGAAAGGCTTCAGCATGGCGGGGGTTCTGTTCTCTCTGAACGATTTGCTGATCTTCCTTGTATTTGCTTTTAAGGTGGACAACAGTGGATCACTTGTATTACCATATAAACTTCGATGAGAGTTATGTTTTTTGTCTTTGCTTCCCATCATCTTCTCATGAAACTGATGTATCTTTGATAGCAAATTATCACTGAATGTAGATGCTAACCTCGGGATATAATCTTTATACCAGTCAGAAATGTTGGTAACAAAATCAAATAGCAAGTTATCTGGAATCGTTACTCTTCTCCTTTGAAACCTGGAGCCTGTGATCGGAGTATAAGGGATTCTAATCTCAGACGGTAAAGTGATCGGATAAGAGATCTGGAGAGAGAGAGAGAGAGAGAGAGAGAGAGAGAGAGAGAGAGAGAGAGAGAGAGAGAGAGAGAGAGAACGCTGAGAGCGAAGGAAAGTGAGAAGACACAAATATTGGCACGCATGGTAATCTCGACGTCCGTATCAAAGTGTACAAACTAATTACTCCTGCACCAGATTCTAAAAAAAAAAAATAAAAAAAAAGAATAATAAATTCCAAAACACAGCAATTAGTGTTCAAACATGAAGTAAAGAGAGTCCCTGAAATATTCACGTTTGTTTGTTCCTGAAACTTGTGTACTTTCCCGTCTCGTGTTAGATATTTCATAATCTTTACACATGTATGTATCTCCTGTATTTAAGCAGTCTGTTTGCAGTGAGAGCAATATCAACAATTCTATAATTCTCTGTTTAGCTTTATACCTTTCTCTCTCCTCCTCCTTGCATCTTCTCAAGATCCAAGATTTGATGTCCTTGAGACGTGCAGACTTTGAAAGACGTAACGATTAAAAAAAAATTTTCTTTGATAAAATACTGAACATCAGTATTTGGCTATGAGTAATTAGTGGTACGGGAATATACTGAAAGGTCCAAAATATATTTACAGGGATATGCTCCCATTTCTAGTAATTTGTTATCTAAATACATAGCATATCAACAGACCACTGGTAAGGCGAGGTTAGTTTAAACAGGAAACTCTCATGTAAACAGATCATTCAAAATTATATCAAGCATACTGTAGTGTATGATAACATCTAATTTAGATTCGTTATACTTTAACATATGACACATGCTTATTAGAAAACATACTCTATACATATTAAATATAAAATCGCTACTGTTATTTTTCTGTAGATACATCAATGCAAATATATGAGAATAGTAATAAACTTTACTTTTCTGGGAAAGTTATCAAAAGGACGAATTTCTTCATAGATTTTATCGTTCCGATGCATCAACAAAGAAACAATATTTATATTGATTAAATCATCTCTTTGAGTTGCGTAGAGAGATGACGATGAAAATGATGATAACAATGATATAAATAGATAACCGATAAATCCATTTTTTAATATTATTTATCACCACATTGCAAAACAGCAGAAGAGAAGGCAATGAAAATAATGATAACAATGAATATATATATATATATATATATACATAGATATATATTATATATATCCTATATATATAAATATATAGATAGCTATTATATATATATAATAGAGATATGATAGATATATATATAATGTATATATACATAATTATATACATATATAATATAGATAGATATAGAAGATATATATATATATTATATATATATCTATATATTATATATATATATAATATATATAAGGCAATGAAAATAATGATAACAATGTAATACCACCTAGATATAATAATATATACTATCATATATATAAGATATAGATATATATATAATATATATAGATATATTATATATATCAACATATATATAATATATATATATATATAATAACATAGATATTATATCTATATATTATATTATACATATATACATCATATAATACAATATATATACATATATATAATATATATATATTCTAACATAATATATATATACATATATATATATGTAGATAGGTTGAAGAGAATGAATATCTTCACAATTACAAGAGATGATTTGGGCCGGTTTCGACTGCGTCTCGTCAGAAATACATAACATTAGAGAGAAAAGTACATAGGAAAATAGATCAGCGGAGCTGACAGAATACCTGGACTGGGACACTCCTATTCGTTGCTCGTAGGATTGTGCTGGACCTGGGATAATCTGAACCTGCCGATGCGTGTTTACATTACCTCTCGTCGCGATGTAAGATGCTTCCATAATTTTCCTTTTTAGTTTGTTCAGGCCTCCATGGACTATTTCTGCATCCTTCAGTTCGGTAGATGTCCACTTCATCTACAGGTACCACCATGGCGTTGGAAGTTCTTGGTGACGGATGTCGCCGATGTTCGCTGTCCCTGGTGCTGAAAACCACGCTGTTTCCCCAAAGTTGCTGTATCCGCAACCGCTGCAGGGTTATGCGTATTTACAACACTACAAGGTGCTTGGGAGCGTTCTGTCACGTTATTAAGTCATGTATTTTTCCCGGATGCTGCTGGGACGATTCTCCACTGTCTTGCCGAAGTATCTGGATCGCCTGGGAAATGTTACGTGACGGTTAAAATGAGAACATTACTAGAAGAGGGTGCGGGGGTCTGATCTTGCAAGTATGCTCTCCGCCTTCTTTTGAGGTTGAACAGGAAGCCTCTGGGATAATGTGTTTCATGAAAAGAACTAATTACATAGGCAACCTCATCCTCGAGAAATTCTGGGCTGCAGACCTCAGTGCTCTGCGGAGAAGCAAGCACAACACAAGATTTCGTTTTGTTGCTGTGGCGGAGTAGTAATGGATTATAATCATCTTTACTAGTAGGCTTTCGTATACAGAGACGTAGGTCGGTCGTACCCCGATGGATCAGAGTATCCAGGAAAGGTAGTTTCTTGATTCTCCTCCTCCTCCACGTGAATGGATTTCTGTGAACGGAGTTGAGTCGCGCTAAGTGTAGTGCAAGCACGGACCCGCCTGTGGACAAGGACGAGGACCATCTACGTAGCGAAGCCATGTGAATGTTTGCCGATGAATACCTGTAGTTATCCCTCTCCAGCGTCTCCTGAACAAGCAAGCCATGACGAGCACTCAAGGAGAGCCCAGGGCGAGACCACTAATCTGTGGTATTCCTCCCCAGCAATTCGAAGTATCCGAAGTCACGCATAAACTTCATAGGAGAACAAAGGGTCGTGGCAGCGGGAGTTCTGCGTCTGTCATGGAGATGGGAACCCTCTCGATGCCCGGACTGCGTCGTATGTGGGTACATTGGTAAAGAGGGATTAACATCAAAACTGGCAAGCTTTTTATTTCTATACCAGGAATCTGGAGACGTCTGTAATGAGGTCCACGGAGTTCTTCAGGGGGAATCACTGATGACCCCAATAGCGCAAGGAGAGGGTTAGCCAAAACCTTGGCTGCTATTCACGATGAGGTGAGCGCGCCAATGCCAGAGGTTTTCGGTCCATCGGGCACACATGGTTTGTGTACTTCGGGAGACCTCTCCTGGACGGGTTGCGGGGGACTCTTCCAGCAGGTGAAGTAGGGCGTTTACCTTCCGGTGAACTCAGAAGAAATCCCTCGCCTTTTCTTGAACCTGGTCAGCCTCCATCTTCCCCTCACCTTTCGTACTTTCCTGTCACAGTAGAATCGGAAAGAAATTGTTCATTTTATGTAAAATAATCACTTTTATCCATAACAACAATGCCACCACCTTTATCGCCTGGGTGATGACGATGGTCTCATCGTCGCGGAGGTCCTTTCAATGCGGGATATATCTGCGTGGATCGTCCGGGGGGCGCGCGACATGGCCATCATACATACAGCAAGCAGTGATCCTTGGACGACCCTTTGTCGACTTCCACTTCGGTACAGCGGTGGTTCGAGATGACGTTGTCCATTAGGTCCTCTTTTCTGCCCGGTGCTGAATTGAGGATAGCGAGAGGGCTTTCTTTCTCCAAAGGAGTCAGGTGTTTGAAGGACATGTTTTTGAGGAGATTCACTTCGTCCAGCCTTGTCCAACCGATCTTTCTGCAATACGTTGTAATTTCCTTTATGTTTGACTCGTTGAGCTCGGTCCGCCTGCGTAATTGGAGGACCAGCTATGGGGAAGTTGTTCTCCCTCGAGATTCATCCCGGAGTCGGCGATCCGGTCTGTGCAGGGTCCTAATGGCCTCCAAAAGGAAAGCGCCCGATCAATATCTGGGAACGGATGCTCGCCGGATTTCAACTGGCTCGGAGGAAGGTGGCAAAACTTGCTCAGACAAAGCAGCCATCAGGAACAAAAAACGCCGAGTTGACACTATGGATCTGCGTCTGTGAAAAAACCCGGGGGGAGGGGGAACCCATTCGCCATTTAATGCCGTGAGCTAGGTGTGACCCTTATTCATATGACAAATGTAGATAAAGGTATGAATGAAATGAATATCTTCACAATACAAGAGTGTATACAGAAAGCCTACTAATAAAGATGGATTATATTCCATACTACTCCGCCCACAGCAACAAACGAAATCTGGTGTTGTGATGGCTCTTCCTCAGAGCACTGAGGATCTGCAGCCCTGATTTCTCGAGGATGAGGTGCCTATGTAATTAGTTATTTATCATGAACACAAGTATCCCAGAGGCTTCCTGTTCAACCTCAAAAGAAGGCGGAAGAGCATACTGACGCTGCCTGACCCGCCAACCTCTTCTAGTAAGTTCTCATTTTACGTCATGTAACATTTCCAGGCGATCAGGCAGAACCTTCGCGCCAAGGACAGTGAGAATCGCCAGCACATATCCCAGTGGGAAAGAACATGACCTTAATACGTGACAAGAAAAGCAAGCCCGAAAGCAACCCTTGTTCGTGTTGTAATCGCATACCCTGCATCCTCCGGTTTGCGATTACAGCATACTTTGGGGAAACAGGCCTTGTTTCAGCACCAGGATCAGAGAACATCGAGCTGGACACCGTCACCATGAACTTCCAACGCCATGGTGGGTACATGTAGATGAAGCGGACATCTACGAACTGGAAGGATGCAGAAATAGTCCATGGAGGACTGAACAAACTAAAAAGAAAAATTAGGGAAGCAGCTTTACATCGCGACGGAGAGTAATGTAAACACGGCATCGGGCAGGTTCAGATTATCCAAGGTCACAAGAACAATCCACGAGCAACGAATAGGAGCGTCACAGTCAGGCTATTCTGTCAGCCTAAGCTGATATTATATTTATATGTAATTTCTATAATGTATGTATTTCTGACGAAGAACGCAGTCGAAACCGGTCAAATACATCTCTTGTATTGTGAAGATATTCATTCTCATTCACACTTTATCTACATTTGTCAATATGAATTACGGTCATATATATATATAATATATATAATTAATATATATAATATAGAATACTCTCTATAATATATATTTATATAAATAGCTCTATCACCCTGTATGCAAAACAGAAGAGATGCAGTGAAAATAATGA
>NC_051392.1:4057103-4059056 GCF_015228065.2 Penaeus monodon | reverse complement strand
ACTCTGATCATCGGAGAAAAAGATTTACTGGCTGCCTGAACTACCTCCTCCCTGCAAGCACATTGTCAATAACACTGTAAATCAACGCGTGCTTCTAATACAAGCTTCTCGCGCTCATTCTGAACACGACTTTGATTAATACATCATCAGAGAGAAGAGGTCTAACTTTTGGGACGTCTAATAATAATAATAATGATAATGATAATAATAATAATAAAATAATAATAATAATAATAATAATAATAATTATAATAATAATAATAATAAAATAATAATAATAATAATAATAATAATAACCATTATGGCAACAACATCAACACAACAAAAAACACAATAATAATAATGATAATAATAATAATAATAATGATGATAATGATAATGATAAAGGTAATGATAAAAGCACCACAATAACAATTATGATATTTAAGATAATAAAAAAGACTGATAATAATGAAAAATTATGATAATGATGATACTACTGAGGGAGTAACAATAATGACAATAATAATAGTGATGGTGATAAGGAAAATGATAATACTAGTGATAATGATATTAATCAAATAAATAATAATACGATTCCTAATAACAATAATGATGATAATTTTAATGATGAAAAAGCATGAAGAAAATTATATTAACATTTAAAAGAATCATAATATATATTTATCAAAAAAAAAGTAGAAACAATAAGAGTAAGAACAAGAAAGAAAAAAAAAAAAAAAAGGAGAAGAAGAAAATAGTAGAAGAAAAAGAAGACGAAGGAGAAGGAGAATAAGAAGGAGAATAAGAAGGAGAATAAGGAAAATAAGAAGGAATAAGAAGGAAATAAGAAGGAAAATAAGAAGGAAATATATAGATATATATAATAAGAAGGAAAATAAGAAGGAGAATAAGGATGTTCTTAATGAGAAGGAAATAATATTCAGTCATTTATCAGGTAACTTATAATTATATATCTTCATCACGATCAGTATTGGATAAAAGATTTAGCCTTTTGGATAAAAATCGTCTCTTCTCTTCTCTCTCTCTCTCTCTCTCTCTCTCTCCTTCTCTTCTCTCTCTCTCTCTCTCTTTCTCTCTCTCTCTCGCTCTCTATTTATCTATCTATCTCTCTTTTGCTAATCACCCCCTCTCTTTATCTATCTAAGTATCTCTCTTTACCTACTCTCTCTCTCTCTCTTTCTCTCTCTGCTTCTTTCCCATCTTTCCTCATTCTCTCTTTCCCTCCCACCCTCATTCTCTATTCCCCTCCCTCCCTCATTCTCTCTTTCCCTCCCTCCCTCATTCTCTCTTTTCTCCCTCCCTCTTTCTCGATTTCCCTCCCTCCTTCATTCTCTCTTTTTCTCCCTCCCTCATTCTCAATTTCCCTCCCTCTCTCATTCTCTCTTTCCCTCCCTCCCGCATTCCCTCCCTCTATCTCGTTCCCATGTTTATTGTAATTAACAGACTCACTGACCCTCTCTGCCTATCTCTCGTGAGGCTGTCTATCTCTGTCTTTCTCCAGTTTCAATTTCTTCCCACATTTTTCTTCCTTCCCCTGTTCTTTGTCGCTTTTATTCTTCCTGTTTGTCTCTTTCCCCTTCTCCACTTCCCGCTTTCTTATTGTCACTTCTTTTTTTCTCTTCATTTTCTCTAGGATTTTGTTAAATTATTTTTTTTCTGTCTCTGTCTCTTTTTTTCTGGCTGTCTGTCAGTCTCTGTCTCTCTCACTATCTCTCTCTCGTTCTAGCTCGCTCGCTCTCTCTTTATATATATAATATATATATATATATATATAATATATAATATATATATATATATATATATATATATATATATATATATAAAAAATAATATAAAATATATAACAATAAACACACACACACACACACACACACACACACACACACACACACACATGTGTGTGTGTGTGTGTGTGTGTGTGTGTGTGTGTGTGTGCATGTGTCTGCATGC
>NC_051392.1:4042103-4044603 GCF_015228065.2 Penaeus monodon | reverse complement strand
AACCGCACCCTTCGGCTATTGCAGAAGGACCAAAATAGCATGCAATATCTTCTGGTACATTCCCTGCTTTTGAGTCGCTTTACTGCAATTAGGTATCGCAGTTAACATGTGAATGATGCTGTATTCGCTTTTCTTGTCTCTGAGCTTCTCTCTCTCTCTCTCTCTCAAATCGTCCTCTCTCTCTCCAAGTCTTACCTCTCTCTCTCTACTCCTATCGGATCTCGTCTCTGTCTCTCTCATCTCTCTCTCTCTCTCTCCTCTCATCTCTCTCATCTCTTCTGTCCTCTCTCTCTTCTCCTCGTCTTTTCTTCTCACTCTTTCCCTTTCTCCCTCTCTTCCCCCCCTCTCTCTGTCTGTCTGTCTGTCTGGTCTTTCTCTCTCCACTCTCATGTCTCCATCTCTCATCTCTCTCCCTCTCTCTCCTCTCTATTTTCTATCTATTTATCTATTCTCCCCCTCTCTCTTCTTTTTTTTTCTCTCTCCCCTCTCCCCATCACCTCTCTCTAATTACGAGAGAAGAACAATTCTACGACTTTGGATAACTAAAATGTGAAAAATAAATAACATAAAATAAACATAAATGAATGATAAAACGGTCAAATACTGCAGCCATTAGTTTATGCAGCTTCGCCTCATTTATAATACTCGTTTATCGTGGCCATGCAACAGGACTAGATTTCTCTCCTCTCAATACCCTGTGCATGACCTGGATGGCTGTCCACGATATGCATGCGCGTGAATCGGAGTCTTTTGGCAGTGAGTCCGCGCTAATCCTACCGTTTCGGAAGTGTCTCTCCTGTTTAAATTAAGCGTGGCGGAGTTTGGTCTTGGTCTTTAAATCCACTTCTGGTTTAGGGTTTCGGATGTATTGTTTTGGCTATGGTGTTTGATGGGGTATAAAACACGCCTCCCCCTCCCACACACAAACATCTATAACATACCACATATGTACATACATACATACATCTATACACACACACACAATATATATATATATATATATATATATATATATTAGTAGATATATATATATTATATATATGTATATATATAATATAATAAATAATAGAATAAATAAAGTATATATATATATATTATTATATATATATATATATATATATATATATATATATATAAATATATATATATTATATATTATATGTTGTCATATGTGTGGTTTTGAGGGTGGGGGGGGGGGGGGGTGGAGGGTAAAAGGGGGGGGGGGGGGGGGGGGGGGGGGGGGGGGGGGGGGGGGGGGGGGGGGGGGGGGGGGGGGGGGGGTGTGGGGGGGGGGGGGTATAGGTGTGTGGGGGTGGGTGGGGTGGGGTCCTGTATGTGTGAGGGGTATGGGGGGGGGGGGGGGGAACACGCCACGCACGGTCGGGCAGCATTATCGTATCGGGGCAAGAGGACACAAAGCCATATTTGTGTGCATTGCGGGGGCGTGCAGGCAGACACGCAACGCAGTGGCAAATTTCGGTTGCTTTACCTAAAGACGATGGTGATGTCCACTCCTTGTAGTTCAGTCCATTCATGCTTTGGGAGTCACCCTTACAAACACCCCACGGAGGAAAAGGCTTCGGGAGTCACCTGAGGAAAAATCCGGAGCCGGAGTCCCCCGGAGGAGTTCGTTGCCGCTTGCGACCTCGTTCTGGAGCAACTTCATTCGACGCCGCTGGTGCATATTACGTCTCGCTCTCTGGCCGTTCCTTTGGATCCGTCAGCTGCGTGGAGAGAGGGAGCATGCTGCATGGCCAACACCCGCTTCTCCCACAATCTGTCGGGGGCATTTATGAACAAGTTTTTCTGCATTTAGACTTGAATTTGTATAATAAAACAGGTACTATCACGATCATTATGATACTATCACCTTTATTTTTTCTGTAACTTGGACTACATTAAATTTTTAAAAATCTTTTCTATCTCTTCTTTTAGCCTCTATTCTCCTTTCTCCTTTTATCTCTCTCTTTCCTTCATCATTCCCCTCTATTCACCTCTCTACTCTCCATTATCCTATCGAGATTCCCATTCTAATCACTAATTCTAATCATCTGTATTTCCCTCTGAAAGCCACGAGAGTGCAATTATAGGCTCCATAACTTTCACCTCGCAAGCACATTACATGCAAAATGATTTCATGCAATTTTATTACGACGTTTAAGTTTATTTCTACATTCAGTTCTGCGGATTTTTGTATGAGTATTGTATGAGGTGGTGATTCCTCCTTTGTGTAGGACTTTTTATTAATAATAGTAGATTAATCAACTTAATTAAAGTGTGTTTGACGTAATTTGCATGGATTGTTATAGAGAATTATGTTGGTTATTATACAAAGTATGTTTAAGAATTGATGTATGTGTATACTATGAATGGATCATTTTCATAAGGTCGGTTGTTATTAATAAGAGTATATTAGATAACTGCGTAAATAGTGTGTTTTTAAATTGCGAAATACTATGCAGAGATTAATTCTATATGTTGATAATGTAGACATTCATCT
>NC_051392.1:4022103-4029603 GCF_015228065.2 Penaeus monodon | reverse complement strand
TTTCCCATCTCTTGTTTATTACACCATCTGCCTTTCTGATCTCTATTCCACTCCTCCATTTCCTTCTTTCGCCTCTTCTTCTTTCGTTCTTTATCTCCCTTTCCTTCCTCGTCGTATCTCCTCCTTATCTGCACTTATTATCCCCTCCTATCTCCCGTTTCATATTTTTCCTCTTTCCTTCCTATCTCCCCTTTTCTGCCTTACATTCCCCTCCCTTTCCTCATTTCTCCCCTTTTTCTTATTTCTCTTTCGTTCTCACTCTCATCCCCCCCCTTTTATTATCAATATTCCCCATACTCCTTTCATTTATCTCTCCCTCCTTTGTTTTCTCTCTCTCTTCTCTTTTATCTTTCACCTCCTTTCCTCTTTTTTCTTTCCTTCTTATCTTCCCTTCGTTACCCGGTTTATGTCCTGCCAATGTAAATGTCAAAAGAAAATTTGGTTAAAGATAATGTAAGTGGTCACTCACAGATAGATCGATAGATAGATAGATAGATAGAGATATATAGATTGAGATAGATAGATAGATAGATAGATAGAGATAGATGGATAGAGATAGATAGATAGATAGAGATAGATAGATAGAGATAGATAGATAGAGATAGATAGATAGATAGAGATAGATAGATAGATAGAGAGAGATAGATGGATAGATAGAGATAGATAGATAGATAGAGAAAGATAAATAGATAGATAGAGATAGACAGATAGATAGAAAGATAGATCTCCCTCTCCCCCGCTCTCTCCTACGTAATCTTATTTCACCTATCTTATTTTCCTTTCACCCACATATTCATCTTTCACGAGCCTTTTAATAATCCTAATCAATTGCATCAACGGAGGTTTATTGCATTTCCTTCAAGGATTTTCTTCCCACGCTTACAGGTGATTCATACGATTCTCCAGATTTGTAGATGAATTATTGATAACGGATATTTTTATCTGTTAAATATTTTTTTTTTTTTTTTTTTTTTTTTTTTTTACCTTTTTTTTAAATTTTTTTTTTTTACTTTTTTTTACGTTTTTTTTTTTTACTTTTTTTTTTTACTTTTTTTTTTTTTTTTTTTTTACTTTTTTTTACTTTTTTTTTACTTTTTGTTTTGTTTTATCAGGCCATCTTAATCTGTACCTATTTATCTCTATATTTATTTATTTGTTTATATTTTTATTTATCTATATTTTATCTACATTTCTGTATCTTTATATATCTATTAGTATTTTTTTTTATTATTAAAAGTGTGTTTCATAGGAATGCCTTTCAGTGCTGTTTATATGTTCAAATATATATGATAACCTGTTGTGATTTATTATTTCATTATTTCTTTATCGTGCTTTATTCTCACTTTTCTTTCTCTCACTTCTTCATTCCGTTTACTTGATTTATTTATTTTTTTGGTTATGATTATTCTCTCATTTCTGATTTGAAAATTTAATAATCGTCGGCGTGTTGTGTCTTCTTGATATTTTTAGTATTTTTCATTTTGCTTTGATGCTCTTAATACCTGCGTTATTCTTTTTCCTTTTCCGTCCTTATATCTCTCTCTCTCTTTCTCTCTTTCCTTTGTTTTGTCCTTGGCTGTATTATATGTGTCTCTGTCTGTCTGTCTGTTCTCTCTCTCTCTCTCTCTCTCTTCTCTCTCTCTTCTCTCTCTCTCCTCTCTCTCTCTCTATATAATAGATATATATAGATATATATATATATATATATATAATATATATATATATATATATAATATTTATACCAATTCTCCTCTCTCCTCTCTCCTTTCATTTTCCTCCCTTCTTCCCTTTCGCTCTTCATCCCCTTCCTTTCTCTCTTCTCATTCCCTCTTCCCTCCTCCCTCTCCCTATTCCTCATTCTCTCCCTCCCTTTCCTCTCCCCACCCCCCTATTCTCCTCACCTTTCCCTCTCTCCCATCCTTCCCCTCTCTATCATTCTCTCTACTCTCTCTCTCTCATTCCCTCTTTCCTCCTCGTATTCCCTAATTTCCCTCATCTCCCTCCCATTTACTCTCCCACCCCATATCAGTCCCTCATTACCCCTTCTCACTCTTCATTCCCTCTCTATGTCCCCTCTCTCTATCACCCTTCTCTCTCTCATTCCCCTCTTTCCTTCCCTCTCTCTCCCTCATTCCCTCTCCCTCCCCGTTTCCTCTCCCCACCCCCTTCTCCCACCCTCCATTCCCCCTCTCTCCCTCCTTCATTCCCCTCTCTCTCCCCCCCTCCTCCCTTTGTCATCCCCTCCTCCCTTGTCTTTCCATCTGCCAATATGTCAAACATGTCACAGACGTGTCAGACATTCGTTCAATACGTGTGAGAAGATTCAGTGTACACCCTCAGTATAGATACATGACAATTCACGTGCACCGTATGTGTATATGGTACGAATAAACACACTAAGTATAACAGACGGTTAGATATAAGGATGCATTGATGTTATATGATAATTATGCAAGTATTATGTCATTATTTTGTGATTAAAAAAACATCTGTGTACTTATTTTGTATGTACGAGGAAACACACTAGATATAACGTACGGTTAGATATGATGATTTATTCCGATTACGGGATAATTATGCAATATCGTAATCTTATGGATGTAAAAAATAATATGTAATATGACGTTCAGCATCATATTCGGAGGTAAATATTGTGTGTCGACTAAGATACTTGGGTAATGATACATAAAAATATTCTTGATTTACCTTAACACTGACTTACATTCAGACGCAAAGACATATCAGAAAAGATAGAAAGGGAAGAGGAAAAGGAAGAAGAGAGAAAGCAAGAAAGAAACTAAAAAAAAGAAAGAATGAATAAGAACAAAGGAAGAAAAAAAGAATGACATTGAAAGAAAAGAAAAGGAGAGATTAATAAATGAATAAATAAATAAAATAAGAAAATGCACACTTAAGACGCAGAAGAAGAAGAAGAAGAAAAAAGAAGAGGAAGAAGAAAAAGAAGAAGAAGAAGGAGGAGGAGAAGGAGGAGGAGGAGGAGGAGAAGGAGGAGGAGGAGAAGGGAGGAGGAGGAAGAGGAGGAGGAGGCGGAGGAGGAGGAGGAGGAGGGGGAGGAGGGGAGGAGGAGAAGGAGGAGGAGAAGAAGAAGAGAAAGAAGAAGAATGAAGAAGAAGGAAGAAGAAGAAGAAGAGACGAAGAAGACGAAGAAGAAGAAGGAAGAAGAAGAGCAGAAGAAGAAGAGAAGAAGAAGAAGAGAAGAAGAAGGCGAAGGAAGAAGAGAAGAAGGAGAAGAAGAAGAAGAAGAAGAAAAATGAGAAGAAGAAGAAGAAGAAGAAGAAAGAGAGGAAGGAGAAGAAGAAGAAGAGCTTGAACAAATAAAGGTAATCTAAATATCAAAAACAAATATCATTATGAAATATACTGACATACGAACCTGTTACTACATACAGAAAATAGACGTTGATTCAAGGTTTCATATGATATTTATAAGCATCGAAAAGTCTTTAATGGAAAAACTGACTAAGCCATTGTTTTTTCTATCTCGTAAGTATATAAGCTGTTTTGAATAGATATATGTCGGTACATTTTTTCCCTCTCTCTCTCTTTCTCTCTCTCTCTCTCTCTCTCTCTTCTCTCTCTCTCTCTCTCTCTCTCTCACTCTTATTCTCTCTGATCATAACACCCCCCCCCCTTTTTTCTGTATCTCTATCTCTTTTCTCATGTTCACTATCTCTTCTTTTATTACCTATTCCCCTCTCACTTCTTTTCTTTAAATTTTGCATTTCCCCTTATATGTAAAAAACCTCCCTTTTTTTTTCCCCTTTACCCCTTTTTCCCTTCTTGCAAAATTCTCTTTCCCCCATTCTTATCTCCTTCCTTTTCTCCCCTCTTCTTCTCCCCTTTCGTTACGCAGAACCCAGGAAGCCCGGCACGGGGCACCGTCGCCTCGCAAGACATTTGGGAACCCGCAAGCGTCATTTAAACCCGCCCAACGTCTGCAGACACAGTCCCTCAGGCGATCGTCATTTTCATGCCCAAAAGGCATATGTGTTCCCGAGATAAGGAATATGACAACCGGTGGGGAGGGAAAGAAGCAGAGTGAGCCCGGGGCGGGTTTTGGGGCGGAAAGGGGAGAAAGGGTGTGGGGGAGAGAGGGAGGGAGAGGGGGAGGGGAGAAGGAGAGAGGGAAGAGAGGGAGAGGAGAAGGGGGAAAAGAGGGGGAGAGGGGAGGAGGGGAGAGAGAGGACGAGAGAGAGGATGAGAGGAAGGGAAAAGAGAGAAAGAGGGGAGGGGAGGAGGAGGAGAGAGAGAGGAGGGAGAGAGAGGGGGGAGAGGAGAGAGGAGGAGAAAGAGGGAGAGAGAGAGAGAGAAGAGAGGGAGGGGGAGGAGAGAGAGAGGGGAGAGAGAGAGAAGAGAGAGAGAGGGGAGAGAGAGAGAGGGGGGAGAGAGAGAGAGAAAGAGAGGGGGAGGAGGGGGGGGGAGGGGGGAGAGAGAAGAGAGAGAGAAAGAAAAGGAGAGAGAGAAAAAAAGAAGAAAGAAGAGGAGAGAGAGGAGAAGAGAGGAGAAAGGGCGGGAGGGGGAGAGGGAGAGAGAGAGGAAGGAGGGAGAGAGAGAGGGGAGAAGAGAGAGAGAAAGGGGAAAAAAAAGTGAGAGAGAAAGAGAAAAAAAAAGGGAGAGAGAAGAGGAAAGAAGAGGAGAGAAAAAGAGAGAAAGAGAGAGAGAGAGGGAAAGAAAGAGAAGAGGGGGGAGGAGAGGAACAAGGAGAAAGAGGGAAAAGAAAGAGAGAGAGAGGAGAGAGAGAGGGAAAAGAGAGGAGGGGAGAGAGGAAGAGAGAAAAAGAGAGAGAGAGAGAGAGGAGGAGAGAGGAGAGAGAGGAGAGAAAAGGGGGAGAGGGGGGGGAGAGAGAGAGGAGAAGAGGAGAGGGAGGAGAGGAGAGAGAGAGAGAGGAAAATTTTGTGTTTGCAGCAGTTTTGAATCGCCGGGTACAAGGGGTTGATGTGCATTGTGTTTTAGGTTTTTAAATGGCTGACACAGGGAAAAGGATGAAGATTTTTTTGGGGCAAAAAATTTTTTTTAAAAAAAAAAAAAAAAAAAAAATAAAATTTTAAAAATACAAAAAAATAATAAAATAAAATAAAAAAAAAATATAAAATTAAAAAATAAATATAAAAAACAACAAATAAATATAAAAAATTAATAAATTAAAAAAATTTAATATAATATAAATTATATATATTAATATAAAATTTATAAGGCATACATCATAAATATATTTTTATAATATATAAAATTTTTATATATATATAATATTATATATATATATATATAGATATTATAAAAGGGAAAATTAATAAACAAACCATTATAATAATAAAAAAAAATAAAATATATATATATATAAAATAATTATTATAAAAAATAATAATATACATACAAAACCACACCACACACACACACACACAACACAACACACACAAATATATTAATTATTATATATATATATATATATAAAATTTTAAAAATTATATATAATATAATGATATATCATATGTAATATATGATATATATATATATATCAAAAATATATATATATATATATATTTTAATTTATAATACTATATATTATAATATTATATAATATATAAATAACTTTTATTTATTTATTTTTTATTTAATATATGGAACACACATTTTCCTTCTAGTGATGGGGAAAAAACCCCATCACGAAAGAAGATACGATCAATTTTCAAAGGTTTTTAATGTGTATATATGGTATATATGTATATATATAATATATATATATTATATATATAAATATATTTTAAAATATATATATAAGAGAGAGAAGAGAGAGAGAGAGAGAGATAGAGTAGAATAGATAGGAGAGGAGAGAGAGAGACGAAGACAAAGCGAGGAGCGAGCGAGAGAGAGCGAACGAGCGAGCGAGCGAGCGAGAGAGAGAGAGCAAGAGAGAGAGAGAGAGAGAACGAAAATAACAACAACAACAAAAAAATTATTATGAACCAACGCTAATCCGAAGAAGCTTAACCGGATTTTTACCGCCCTGTTACGACGCTGGGCGAACAGGGATAGACAGCCCCGGGGAGAAGAGCTTGAAATGTCACTGTTCCAAAATCAAGCGAAGGGCCGGGGGAAAATTTAAAGAGTTGAAAAGGGAAATTGGTAACAATGATTTTTTTTTTTCTTGTTTGAAAAAGTGGTAAGGGATTTTAATATCTACATGATTTTTTATGAAATACTTAGTATCATTATTATATCACTTGAGAATCGTGAAAAATTGTGAAGCTTAATTTGCATTCACAAACAGGAAACGTTTTTTTTTTTTTTTTTTTTTTTTTTTTTTTTTTTTTTTTTTTGTGGCATGAAATGTGTGACACGGGCAGTATGAAAATGAATTCGAGAATGCATAATGTCCCTTATTTCCATTCGCCAGTGCATTTTCATGTAAATCTGAACGCGCAAACCGTCATTGAAACAATCTAGGAACTATTTAGCTCAAATATCAGGCATTGGGACGCATTTGCATATAATTCGGGCCTTTCTGACACATGTTTTTGCGTCTGTCCAGCTCGGACGCGCTCCTGATTATTTCGAAGTGTCGGTTTGGTATTGGCTTCGGCGTCAGTTAAGGCGGGGGGAGGGGGTCTTTTTTTTCTCTCTCTCTCCCTCCTTAGCTCCCCTCCCCTTTTTCCATTGTCCTTTTTTATCGTACTTCTCCTGTCTGTTGCTTTCCCTCCCTTTTCCCCTCTCCTCTCTTTTTCCCCTCCTCTTTTTTTTCCCCTCTTCTCTTTTTCCTTCCTCTCTCTCTCTTCTCTCTCTCTCTTCTTTCTCCTCTCTCTTCTCTCTCTCTCTCCTCTCCTTCTCTCTCTCTGTTGTTGTTTCTGTCTGCTGTCTCTCTCTCTCTCTCTCTCTCTCTCTCTCTCTCTCTCTCTCTCTCTCTCGATGAAAGTTTCCCAAACGATCTTTATCCTCACCCTTATCCTCCTTATCCTTAGTTTTTCTTTATCTGTTATCTCCTTTCATATTATTCCCGTATATTTGTGTGTTTGATTACTTACCCTTTCTAGATGCATTTTTGATGTTTTATCATCATGAATTCCATTGTTTTCTTATCAATACTTTTTTCATTCTTCATTTCATCATAATTCTGGATCACTTTTAGTTGAATATTAATAAAAAAAAAATGCATAATCACTAGTGCATCTATGTAGGTCTATTAATATTAGCTTATAAAGATTAAATAAAGTTTAATTCACAGTATGTTATGTTGTCAACACTCCTTGCATTAACCCATGATTATTATACAACTTACGAATACAAACATCATATTCATTGAAATAATAAGTTACAGAAGGCCAGTGATTAAAATAACACACCAGGAAATGATTATTATTCTACAGGAGAAAGCAGTAAGTGAGTTAGATTTTATAAGTGAGGGCATGGAATAATTTTGCTTGATATATGTGTTCTCGAAATGAAAGGTAGGAACCAGATATTGCATGCAATGGTAACAACTCT
>NC_051392.1:4009603-4014603 GCF_015228065.2 Penaeus monodon | reverse complement strand
TATCTGTCTATCTATCTATCTATCTACCTATCTATCTATCTATCTATCTATCTATCTACCTACCTACCTACCTATCTACCCACCCATCTTTCCCATCCACCTCCCTATTTACCACAACCATCCCTCCCTCCCTCTCTTCCTCTCTCTCTCTCTCTCTCTCTCTCTCTCTCTCTCTCTCTCTCTCTCTCTCTCTCTCTCTCTCTCTCCTCTCAGTCTCTCCACCCCTCTCTCCCTCTCTCTCTCTCTCCCTCCCTCCATCTCTCTCCCTCGCTTTCTCCCTCGCTCCATCTCCATCTACCTCTTTCCGACACATTCCTCCATCATTCTCTTTCTCTCTCTCTCTCTCTCTCTCTCTCTCTCTCTCTCTCTCTCTCTCTCTCTCTCTCTCTCTCTCTCTCTCTCTCTCTCTCTCTCTCTCTCTCTCTCTCTCTCTCTCTCTGGCGTAGTTCCCTAGCGATCAGCAGCGATGGTTATTGCACTCCGGGATGCAATATTTTTTTACGTTACCGTTTGTGTGTTATTCCACCGTGGGAGTTATGTGAACAGCTTTTCTGCTTACATTATTTTTGGTTTCTTTATTTGGAGGGGCGGTGATGGGAGAAGGAGAGAAGATATAGGTATATATATTATATATATATATATATATATATATATATATATATATATATATATATATATATATATATATATGTGTGTGTGTGTGTGTGTGTGTGTGTGTGTGTGTGTGTGTGTGTGTGTGTGTGTGTGCCCATCTAACTATCTATCTATTTATCTATCTATCTATCTATCTGTCTATCTATCTATCTATCTATCTATCTATCTATCTATCTGTCTATCTATCTATCTATCTATCTCTCTATCTATTTATATACATATATATATATACATATATATATATATATATATATATATATATATATATATATATATAGAGAGAGAGAGAGAGAGAGAGAGAGAGAGAGAGAGAGAGAGAGAGAGAGAGAGAGAGAGAGAGAAAGAGAGAGAGAGAGAGAGAGAGCGAGAGGCGCGAGAGAGAGAGAGAAGAGAAAGAAGAGAAGAGAGAGGGGGAGAAGGAGGGAAGGAAAGAATAAATATAGGAAGGGAAGGCTGGAGAGAGAGGAAGAGAGAAGGTTTGTGAGAGAAAGCGAGAGAGAAAGACAGGCAAACAGACAGACAGACAGACAGACAACAGAGGATGGAGAAACAGAGACTTGAATCACTATAAGCTGAAACCTCCACTCTTATAAATATCCCCCAATCCTGCAACGGAGGCAATTGAATTTCCTTGCATCTCTCACCCAATATTATGCTCAAGAATAATGCTGGTCAGAAAATGAGGTCATCTTTTAACGCCAAAAATTCAGATACTCATATTGCGAAAAATCTGTAAACTAGAAACGCTACTCCGACAATATATATTATATATATAATATATATATATATATATATAATATATATATATATATATATATATATATATATATATTATATATTTTTTTTTTTTTTTTTTTTTTTTTCACACTGTATAGCATTAATTACAAAAAGCCCAGTGGATGTAGATTGTGTAATTGTAAATTCAAAAAGTATAATTAACAGGTATAATTAACAGGTAATGACTACTACAAGCAAGGAGATTGATTGGCCAAGATGATGATAGTATTTATAGCGATAATGATAGCACTGATGATAACTATGATTATCAGAACTATAAGTACTATTGTAGGAATAAAAGTAGTGGTAATGATGATAAGGATGATAATAATGATTAAAATAATAATAATAATAATAATAATAATAATAATAACAATAATAATAATAATATTGATAATGATAATGAGAATAATAATTGCAATAATAATGATAATAATAACAATAATACTAACAATAACAATAATAAAATAACAATAACAATAACAATAATAACAATATTAATAATGAGAGTAATGAAAATGATAAGGAAGAGGAAAGGCGAAATGGTGAAAGGAGGAAGAGAGTGAAAGGAGAGAAGGGGGAGAAGGGAGGAAGAGAGATAAGGGAGAAAGATAGGCTTGGAGAAGGAGGGATGGTGGGGGAGAGAAAAGGAGAAAGGAAGGAAGGAAATTAAGGGAGGAAATGTAGGAATGGGGAGAAATGAAGAAAGAGGAGAACAGGGAATAATGAAAGAAGGAAGTGAAAGAAAGGGAGGAAGGAGGAAGAGAAAGAAGGAGAGGAAGGAGGAAGTGGATAGTGAAAAAGGGAAGTGAAAGATGAGGAAGGAGGAAGTGGATAATGAAACAAGGAAGAGATGGAGAGGAAGGAGGAAATGGATAGTGAATGAAATGAATAAAAAAAGGAAGAAAGAAAGAAAAAAATGAAATGAAATAAGAAGAGGAGGAGGGAAGGAGGCAGTGAAAGAGGGAGAAAAAGAGGAGAGAGAGAATGAGGCAAGAGAGGCATAAGGAAGAGTGAACACCCAATCTGTTTCGCGAGACAGCTCGGTCCACCGGCGAGGGAGAGGCTCTCTCTCGCTCTCTCTCGCTCTCTCTCGCTCTCTCTCTCTCTCGCTCTCTCTCTCGGTCTCTCTCGGTCTCTCTCGGTCTCTCCTCGGTCTCTCTCGGTCTCTCTTCGGTCTCTCTCTCTCTCTCTCGCTCTCTCGCTCTCTCTCTCTCTCTCTCTCGCTCTCTCTCTCGGTCCTCTCTCGGTCTCTCTCGCTCTCTCTCGTCTCTCTCGCTCTCCCTCTCTCTCTCTCTCTCTCCTCTCTCTCTCTCTCCTCTCCCCTCCTCTGTCTCTCTCCCCTCTCTCTCCCATCTCTCTCTCTCTCCTCCTCTCTCTCTCTTCTCTCTCTCTCTTCTCTCTCTCTTTTCATCTCTCTCTCTCGCTCTCTCTCGCTCGCTCTCGCTCTCTCTCGCTCGCTCTCGCTCTCTCTCGCTCTCTCTCGCTCTCTCGCTCTCTCTCCTCTCTGTCTGGATTTCCTCTGTGTGTGTGTGTGTATGCATATATATATATATATATATATATATATTATATATATATATATATATATATATATTATAAAAATATATATTTTTTTTTTTTTTTTTTTTTTTTTTTTTTTTTTTTTTTAAAACGCTATGCCATGTTTGAGCCCGACGTGGCCCGCAGCATGATATTTAAATTTGTAGTTTTCATGTTGTAAAGGCTTTTGGAGGGGAGTACGGGTGGGGCCCCCCATTTTTTTTTCCACGGAGATTTTCCCGGGTTTTTTACCTTTTTTAGGAAATTTCATTCTCTCTATTTATCCGGGTTTGGGACCAGCCTGACTTTGGACGGGCCCTTGACCACCCTGGCTATGTAGATTTACCAAAATTATGAAAATCATGAAATTTCACACACCAATCACCCCCATGCGAGTGCGTGGGGGCTCCTGCACACACCATCGCCCGCGCGCGCATGTGAGCACGCACGCTTTTTTTTAAAATATTTTAATTATATTATATATATATATTATATATAAAATTTAAATTTATTATAATATATATATATATAATATATATATATATAAAAATACTTTAAACACACACAAAAGGCTTTAATATATTATATATATATATATATTATATATATTACAATATATATATTATTATATATATATATATAAAATTTATATATATATATTATATTTTAATATATATACATTAAAATATAATTTTATTATATATATATATTATATATATATAATAATATTATTTAAATATACTCTATATATATATAAATTTATTATATATATATTATATATTTTATATATATACCCCTTTCCATATAATATCTATATTATATCTATTTCTATTATATTATTTTATATTTTTCCCCTATATTCCCTAATCTAAAATTTTATATATAATTATAAAATATTTTATATATATTTAAAATTTTTATTTTATTATTATTTTATTGTAATTTGCTTTTTTTTTCTTTATTTTTTTTTTTTCTATATATTATTATTTTTAATGATCTCCCCCCTTATATTTCGATCTATCTATTTTCTTTTTCTTTTCTTTTTTTTATTTCTTTTTTTTTTTTTCTTCTCTTTTTTGTTTCTTTATTTATATTTCTATTCCATTTTATCTAGGGGGGTTTTATTTATTAATTATTTTTTCTTATTTTCTTCTATTTTTTTAATATCTTATATTGTTAATTCTTATATATCTTTTTTTTTTTTATATTTTTTATTCTTTTTTTTTTTTCTATTTTATTTCTTTTTTTTTTAAAATTAAAATTTTCTTTATATTTTTTTATTTTTTATTTATCCCCCCCCCCTTGCCCCTTATTTTTTTATTTTTATTTTTTCTTTTTTTTTTTTTTTTCTTTTTTTTATTATTTTTATTTTTCCATCCCCTCCTTTCCCCCCTCTTTCCTATTTTTTTTTTTTTTTTTTTTTTTTTTTTTTTTTTTCTTGTTTTCCCCCCTTTCAAACCCCCAATTTTTTTTTTTCCTTTTTTTTATTTCTTTTTTATTCTTTTTTCTTTTTTTTTTTTTTTTTCTTTCTTTATCTTTCCCCTTTTTTATTTTTCCCCCACCCCCCCCTTCCCCCTTAAAATTTGTTTGTATTATTTTCTTTTTTTTTTTTATATTTATATTTTTTTTTCTTCCCTACTCCTCCTTTTTTTTTCCCCCTTTTTCTTATTTTTTTTTATTTATTTTTTTTTTTTCCCCTTTATTTTTTTTTTTTTTCGCCCCTTCCTCGCTCTCTCTTCTCTCTCCTCGCTCCCCTTTTCCTCCTTCCCCTCTCCCTCGCTCTTTTCTCCCTTTTCTCTCTCTCTCCCCTCTCTCCCCGCTCTCTCTCCCCGGGGGCTCTCTCTCGCTCTCTCTCGCTCTCTCCCCTCGCCTCTCCTCTCGCCCCTCTCTCGCTCCCCCCCCCTTCTTGTTTCTCTCTCTCGCTCTCTCTCGCCCCCTCTCTCGCTTCTCTCTCCTCTCTCCCCCCTCTGGGCTCTCTCTTGCTCTCCTCTCTCGCTCTTCTCCCCTCTCTCTCTCTCTCTGTCTCT
>NC_051392.1:3999603-4002103 GCF_015228065.2 Penaeus monodon | reverse complement strand
ATTTTAACACCAGACAAACGCCCTGCTCTGAACTCATAACGGCTTAGCAATTTAGTTGATCATAATGACTATATTACATTGCAAGCCTTTTGACCAATCATGCAGACTTTTAGATCATATTGATAAATAGGTGCAACGGAGTGTTAGTGATTCTGTTCATATTTCAACGTTAAGGGCGAAATTGTTAAAATAACAATGATTAACTCAGCCCACGCCTGCTCTACCTGGAAAAAAAAATCATAAAACGTTAATACTAATTACAAAGTACAAAAATAATGGTGAATGGTAATGATACACAGAAAAAGAAGCATGATAATGGTAATTCCATATAATGGAATAATAACACGGTGGATAATAGCAAAATAACACGGGAGTAAATGTGTTCAAAGGAAGAGCTGATGATGATCCTAAATAATAATACAAGGTGCAAGAAAGAGAGAGGGAAAGAAGGAGAGAGAGGGAGGGAGGATGGAGGGAGGGAGAGAGGGAGGGAGGGAGGGAGAGAGGAGAGAGGGAGAGAGAGAGACGAAGAGAGAAGAGAAGAGAGAGAGAGAGAGAGAGAGAGAGAGAGAGAGAGAGAGAGAGAGAGAGAGAGAGAGAGAGAGAGAGAGAGAGAGAGAGAGAGAGAGAGAGAGAGAGAGAGAGACGAAAGAGACAAAAAGAGAGACACGGAGAAGTAAGAACACAGAGAATGGAATACGTCCGCCCCATACATAGTGTATAAACAGAGGTAATCCAGACGGAGAAGAAATATACGATATTGTTTTTCTTTTTTCTTTTTTTCTTTTGCTTCTTTATTTGTTTGTTTATTTGTTTATCCATGAATATATTTATTATATATATATTTTTTCCTCTTCTTTTTCTTTTTCTTTCTCTTATTTTTTACTTTTTATGTTTGCGTTTGTCTGTTAGTTAGTATTTTCCTCGGGCGCTCTATGTTCTGTTATACTTATAGTAGAGCAGATATGTTTAATAAAAATGATTGGAAGAGAGAGAGAGAGAGAGAGAGAGAGAGAGAGAGAGAGAGAGAGAGAGAGAGAGAGAGAGAGAGAGAAGAGAGAGAGAGAGAGTGAGAGAGAGAGACAGACAGACAGACAGACAGACAGACAGACAAACAGACAGGCAGACAGACAGACAGAGAGACAGACAGAAAAGAAAGAGACAAAAAGGGAGACACGGAGAAGTAGGACGGAGGAAATGAGAAAGAGAGAGAGAGAGAGAGAGAGAGAGAGAGAGAGAGAGAGAGAGAGAGAGAGAGAGAGAGAGAGAGAGAATGAGAGAGAGAGAGAAAGAGACAATGACAGAGACAGACAAACAAAGAGAAAACAAAGAGATTAATAGGAAGAATATAAGGAATAATCAAAGAAGAAGAAGAATGAAAACAAGGGAGACAAAGCAAGACAGCGTGTGATGAGGAAATACCTTCTGACGTCATGGGAAATTTTATGAGTTAATGAGTAAAAAAATATTACTCAAGAGGGAGTCAAAATATGGCCAGAAACAGGTGGGTTAATGAGTTTCGTTAATGAGGGGATCATTACCGATGAAAAATAAAACGATATATGAGGATTTCTGAAAAAAAGAAGATATTAAGAAACACTCACCTGGAATTAGAGAGTATATGCAGTGAAAGGTGAAGAGGAGGAATGAATACAGGTATTTAAATGGATACACAGAGAAAGAACTGACTGTAAAATATTCTAGGACGAAAGTACATACTTACACTACACTTACACCACACCAGAAAGAGAGAGAGAGAGAGAGAGAGAGAGAGAGAGAGAGAGAGAGAGAGAGAGAGAGAGAGAGAGAGAGAGAGAGAGAGAGAGAGAGAGAGGCAGAGAAGCAGAGAAATAAAAAGGAAAGAGAGAGAGAGGGAGAAGAAGAGGAGAAAAAAGTGCCAAACTGAACCGGATCCAAACCTGAAACAAAGAAAACAGAAACAAAGACATACATTCTCACGATACAAAGGCAAACAAAGACAAACCAACACAAACAAAGACAAAAAAGATAAAGACAATCTAACACAAACAAAGACAAAGACAAACCTCAACACAAAGACAAAGAAAAAAAAACTCATCACAAACAAAAACAAATCTCGGCACAAAAATAAACAAAGACAAAGACAAACAGACGCAAACCTTATCACAAACAAACACAAACCCCATCACAAACAAAGACACGAACAAAGACAAAAACAAACCTCAAATCTCAAACAAAGACAAAAACACACCTCAAATCTCAAACAAAGACAAAGACAAACCTGAAATCTCAAACAAAGACAAACGAAGACCAAGACGCCATAGGGGTCGTCTCCGTGCCCGGAAGCAAGAGGCAGCAAAGTGATTGATCGAAAATTGAAGTTAATCATCCGAGGTGGTGACGCATCAGGGGGGAATGCGTCAGCGATGGTGGTGAAGGTGGTGATGAGGGCGAGGGGGAGGGAGGGTAAGGGGAGGGGAGGGTAGGGGGGGGGAGGAGGATGGAATGGGGGAGGGGGAGG
>NC_051392.1:3989524-3992024 GCF_015228065.2 Penaeus monodon | reverse complement strand
ATTTACACCGTGGGTTGGAAAGAAAAAGGAATGAAAGAATGAAATGGAGGAGAGCGTGGATGATGGAAAGGGAGGAAGCGAGGAGGAGAGGGAGAAAGAGAGCAAGGATGAAAGATAGAAAAGCGGAGACGGAGAGAAAGAAGGAAAGAGTGATAGAGAGGAAGAGAGCAAGGATGATGGGAAGAAAGGAAAGTGAGAATATTAGAGAGAATATTAAAGAATGGATGAAAGAAAGACAGAGATGCAAAGAAGAATGAGAGAATGAGTTACAGAGACGGGGAAAATAAATGAAAGAAAGAACGCAAAGGAAATTCGAAGATAATACTAAAGAAAAAGTATATTCCTTGCGGTAAGGTGATTATATATTTTCAATCATAACTTTCCCTGTAAGCAAATTATCACTACGTTCGTGTTCCCTGTTTTAACCCTTGCTCCTCTTCCTCCTCCTCCTTTTCCTCCTCCTCTTCCTCCTCCTTTTCCTCCTCCTCCTTGCTTCCTCTCTCCCACCCTCCTTCCCCTTCCCCTCCCCCTCTTACCTTCTCTTTTCCTCCTTTCCTCCTCTCTTTTCTCCTCTTTCCCTCCTTTCCTTCTCCTTCCTCCTCTGCCTTTTCTACTTCCTCCCCTTCCCCCCCCTTCTCCTCCTCCTCCTCCTCCTCTTTTTCTCCTTCTCCTCCTCCTCCTCCCCCTCTTTCTCCTCTGCACCGTCATCCTACTCTTTCTCCTCCTCCTCCTCCTCCTCCTCCTTCTCCCCATGTTCCTCTTATTTCCAGCAGCATCTTTATCTTCTTCATCTCTCCACTCTTTCTTTGAAATGAGGCTGACACACTGATCCTATTGGAGGAATACGTGGCTTAGGGAGACGGGGGAGGGAGGGGGGGAGGGAAGAAGAAGGGGAGGGAGGAGAAGGATGGGGAGGAGGGAAGAAGGAGGGGAAGGAGGGAGGCAGGGAAGGAAGAAGGATGGGGAGGGAGGGAGGGAGGGAGGGAGGGACGAAGGGAAGAAGAATGGGGAGGAGGGAGGCAGGGAAGGAAGAAGAGGCAAGAGGAAGTAAACAATGAAAATGAAACAGAGAGAAAGAGAAAGAGAAAGAAAGAGAGAAAGATTGAAAGAGAGAGCGAGAGAGAGAGAGAGAGAGAGAGAGAGAGAGAGAGAGAGAGAGAGAGAGAGAGAGAGAGAGAGAGAGAGAGAGAGAGAGAGAGAGAGAGAGAGAGAGAGAGGAGAGAGAGAGAGAGAGAGAGAGAGAGAGAGAGAGAGAGAGAGAGAGCAGTAAGATAGAACAACCAAACAACAACAGATATCAGCTTGTGATTTAAATAACCGGAATGAAACTATACGACGATTCTCATTTCTAAAACGACACCATATTATGTTCATATATATATTTTTTTATCACAAGAATATATTTTACGCTTAAGAATATGAAAGATTCGCAGCTGGAATAAGTGCATGCATCTCTCTCAGTCAGTGCATGACCAACGGTAATATCCTGGTGAGTCATGCACTGCATTCTGAGACAAAACCGAATCTTAGCGTTCGTATCGTTAAAGAGAAGATGGTATAGAGATTGTTGTTATGTAAGCTCTTTCTCCTCCTCCTCCTCCTCCTCCTCTTCCTCTCCCTCTTTTCCTTCTTCCCTCCTCTTCCTCCTCCTCTCCCTCTCTTCCTTCTCTCCTCCTCCTCCTCTTCTTCTCCGTCTCTTCCCTTCTCCTAATCTTTCTCCTCTTCCTCCTCCCCTTCTTCCTCCTTATTGTCCTCTTCTCTCTCTCCCTCTTCTTCCCCCTCCTCTCTCTCGTCCTTTTCTCCTCCTCATCTCCTTCTCTTCTTTTCCTCCTCCTCCTCTTCCTCCTGTTCTTCCTCCTCCTCCACCTCCCTTTCCTCCTCCTCCTTCTCCTCTCCCTCTCTTCCTCCTCTCTCTCTCTCTTCCTTTCCTCCTCCCACTCTCTTCCTCCCCTTCTCCTCCCCCCATCATCCTCTTCCTCTTTGCCTCATCCTTTGGTGTATGATTTACGTTTCTTTATTGTGGATATATATTTTTTTTTTGTGCAATTCCTAAAGAGTTTGCAAGTATCACTTTGTCAGTGTTGCATATGATTGTGCAATGTTTCTCTTCTTCGCTCCTTGCATTGGCAGTCTTGATATCTCTTTGCTAATTTTTTCTTAATTTATCAGACACGCACGCCCCCCCCCCCCCCCCCCCCCCCCCCCCACACACAAACACACGCACACACACACACACACACAAACATACACACACACACACACACACACACACACACACACACACACATACTTGTATATCAGAAATTTAGTCATATTAGAGCTACTTGTCATCCAGCTTTGCTTGTATATAAACTTCATAGTTGCATATCTTTATACTCATTGTCCCTCAGAAGAGAAACGCCTCTGTTTACATCACGCGGGGAAGATCGCGACAGATGCTCCGTACACTATATCCAAGATTAAAGCATCCTGGGCACAAGTTAACTCTTTTCATTGAACC
>NC_051392.1:3972024-3979524 GCF_015228065.2 Penaeus monodon | reverse complement strand
TCTTTCTTTCTTGTTTTCTGTTTTTTTTTTTTTTTTTTCTGTTTTTGTCTTTTTTTCCTTTTTTTTCTCTCTCTTTTTTTTTTTTTTTTTTTTTTTTTTTTTTTTTTTTGGTTATGTTTTCCTTGTAGTATATGTGTCTTTGATGTTTTGTGACTTCATTTCCGTCTGTTTATATATGTGTTTATATGTGACTGATTGAAATCTCTATCTATCTATCTCTATCTCTCTCTCCCCTTTTCTCTTTCACACACACACACAAAAGCACAAACCCAAACACGCACACACTCACATAAGCACAAACCCAAACACACACACACACACACACACACACACAGAAGCACAAACCCAAACACACACAGACACACACACACAGAAGCACAAACCCAAACACACACACACACACACACACACACACACACTTAGACACTCAAACAAACAAAGAAACACAAACAGAAAAAAGCATATATCCCATTATCCCATCATTTCTTCTACTTATCTTGATTGTTCTCTTCATGGAACAGCCTTGAGAATGTATATGATTAACTTTAAAAAGAGGGAAAATGACTACAAAAGAATAAAGATGTGGAAATGATGATGATGAGGATGATGATGATAATAATGATAATAATGATAATAATAATAATAATAATAATAATACTTCTACTACTGAGAGTTTTTTTTTTTTTTTTTTAATATATATATATATATATATATTATTTATATATATATATATATATATATATATATTATATATATAATATAAATATATTTTTTTTTTTTTTTTTTTTTTACAATTATCTTATTTCGCATATTTTGAGAACAAAAGGTGGTGGTCATAGATGAGGCAATGGGATAGAGAAAATGAGAGAGAGAAAGAAAGAGAGACAGAGAGAGAGGGGATTGGGGGGGTAAAAAGAGGAGAGAGAGAGAGAGAGAGAGACAGAGAGAGAGAGAGAGAGAGAGAGAGAGAGAGAGAGAAGAGGAGAAGAGGGAGAGGAATATACTTCGTATCATTCTGCCTAAGTCTCTCTCCCTCTTCTCTCTCTCCCCTCTCTCTCCCTCTCTCCCCTTCTTCTCCCCTCTCTCTCTCTCTCCTTCTCTCTCTAAAACACCATATCTCCTTTTACACGAAAGGTAGAAAAGATCAAGCAGAAAAAAAAAAAATCGTTTGATATCCTGACGTTAAATCAGATTAATATATCAAGTCTTCCTTTTGATTAATTTTCACTCGTTCACTCTTTCATCTCCTTCGCCCCCCCCTTTTACCATCTCCCTCCCATTCCACTCATCCCCCCCCCTTCCTCTCTTCCCCCCCTTCCACTCATCTCCTTCCCCCCCCCCCTTCCACTCATCTTCCCCCCCCCCCCCCTCCTCCTCCTCCTCGCTCATATCACTTTCTCCTTTCATCTTTTCCTTTTCTATCTTTCTTTCTTTCTTTCTTTCTTTTTGTGAGAAAATATACTGGACCAAATTCAGATATGATCACACGGTAGAGCGATGGTGATGGTAATAACGAGAATAAGGATAATGATAGTGATGATGATGATGATAATAATAACAACAGTGATGATTAAAATAGTGATGATGATAATAGCAATGATAATAATGATGATGATAATAATAATGGTAATAATGATAATAATGATAATAATGATAATAATAATAATAATAATAATAATAATGATAATAATAATAATAATGATAATTATAATAATGATGATAACAATAATAATGATAACAACAACAACAACAACAAAATAGTAGTAATAATAACAATAATAATGATAATAAGGAGAGAGAGAGAAACAGCCAGAGACAGATAGAGTTAAAGAGAGAAAGACCAAGAGAGATATCCCAAACGTTTTATCCATTTTTTTGTTTTACTTAAAAAAAGGAAATTTCTTCACAAGACATGACAACCTTTTCGGAATATCTAATGGTTTCCTTTTGGAATATCAAACGCATCTCCATGCACTCCAGGCGGTTTAAGAAAATGAGAGAGAGAGAGAGAGAGAGAAGAGAGGAGGGAGAGAGGGGAGAGAGAGAGAGAGAGGAGAGAAAAGAGTCGCGAGAAGAGAGGGGAAAGAGAGAGAGAGAGGAAAGAGTGGGGGGAGAGGGGAAAGAGAGGAGAGAGGAGAGGGAGGGGAGAGAGAAGGGGAGAGAGGGAGGGAGGGGGGAGGGAGGAGAGAGAAGAGGAGGGGAGAGAAAAAGAGATGGAGAGGGGAGAGAAGAAGGAAGTGAGAGAAAGAGAAAAAGAGGAGAAAAGGAGGAAAGAGAGAAGCGGGGAGGAGAGGGAGGCAGAGGGGTGAAGAGAGAGAAAAAGAAAAAGAAAGAGGAGAAGAGAGAGGGGGGAGAGGAGAGGAGAAAGGGGGAAAGGAGAGAAAGAGAGAGGGGGAGAGACGAGAGAAAAAAAAGAGAAAGAGAAATGAGGAGAAGAGAGAGAAAGAGGAAGAGAGAGAGAAGAAAAGGAGGGTGAGAGAGAACGAGAAGGAGTGAGAGAGAAGAGAGGAAAAGAAAGAAATTAAAAGGCGCAGAACCATAAGAAAAGGAGATAAATATAAGAGAAAGCGAAGGCGGAGGAGAAAAGAAGAGAGAGAAGAGAAAGAAAGAGCAAAAGAGAGAGAGAAAAAGCGAAGAAAAAGAGGGGGGAAAAAAAAAAAAAGAGGAGAGAAGAACGAGGATAGGCTGCTACATTCAATACTTTGCGTAATTTTTCAAATCTTCTTAAATCTCTTTAAACTCTTTTCTTTCCTCTACATCAAATTCTCTTTTTCTGCCTTTTCCTTTTTCCTTCCTTCGCTCTCCTGAGATCCCTCGCAGTCGCCCTCTCTCTCTTTCTCTCTCTTCTTAATCTCTCTCTCTCTTCTCTTCTCCCTCTCCTCCCTCCTTTCTTCTCTCTCTCTTATCTTCTCTCTACTCTCTATCTTTCTCTCTCTCCTTCTTTCCTCTCTCTCTTTTCTCTCCTATTCTTTTTATCTTATCTCTCTTATCCTCCCCCTCTTTTCTCTCTCTTAATCTCTCCTCTCTCTCTCGCTCTCTCTCTCCTCTTTTTCTCTCTTCTCTCTCTCTATCTCTCTCTCTCTCTCTCTCTCTTTTTTTGTCTGTCTGTCTGTCTGTCTGTCTGTCTGTCTGTGTGTCTGCCTCTCTCTCTCTCTCTCTTTCTCTCTTTCTCTCTCTCTCTCTTTCTCTCTCTCTCTCTCTCTCTCTTTTTCTCTCTCTCTCTCTTTTTCTCTCTCTCTCTCTTTTTCTCTCTCTCTCTCTCTTTCTCTCTCTCTCTCTCTCTCTCTCTCTCTCTCTCTCCCCGGATAATCCGTTTCTTTAAATAGCCTCCGAACAGCACATCGCATTATGCAAATTTTCATCATTATCACTTCTGTTTACTAGCTAAACCTACCCCCGTTTACATCCCAATAAAAGCGACCCCCAATAAGGCGATGTTTCGCGAAGGAGAAAAAAAAAAAAGTTTATGAGAGGAAGAAGAGGAAGAAGAGGAAGAGGAAGAGGAGGAGGTTTGGGAGAAGGTGGACAGAGAGAAGGTGAGAGAGGAAGAGGAAGAAGAAGAATAGGAGGGGGTTGGGGAGAAGATGGAAAGAGAGAAGGTGAGAGAGGAAGAGGAGGAAGAAGAGGAGGAGGTTAGGGAGGAGGTGGATAGAGAGGTGCTCGAAGAGGAAGAGGAGGAAGAGGAGGAGGATAGAGAGAAGGTCGAAGAGGAAGAGGAGGTGCAATTAGAGGCTGGGGAAAGAAGTGGATAGTGAGAAGGTGGAAGAAGGAAAAATAAAAGTGCAAAAAATGGAAGAATCATTTTACAAAACGCAATGAGCTGTAATGGAGTCCGAGATTTCCATTTGTTTGGCCTAAGACTTCTCCTTGGGTTGGGTGGGGGTGGGGGGGTGGGGGAGGAAGGAGGGAGGAGTGGGGGAGGAAGGAGGTGGGGGAGGAAGGAGGGGAGTGGGAGAGAGGGAGGTATGGGGGGGAAGGGGGGGGGGAGGTGTAGGGAAGGGGGAGGGGAGGGGAAGGAAGGAGCGGGGAGAAATAAGGGAGGAGGAGAGAGGGGGAGGAAGAAGAAGAGAAAAAGAAGAGGAAGAAGAAGAAGAGGTGGATAGTAAGAAGGAAGAAAAGGAAGATAAGGAAGTGGAAGGGGAAGGAACAAGAGAAAAAGCACAATGAAGGAAGATGAAGAATAAAAGATGGAGATAGAAAGAAGAAGAGGATAGTATAGAAGAAAAGGAAGAAAAAAATAGAAAAAAAATAGGAAGAATAAAAGGAGGAGATTAATGGAAGAGAAATAAAAAAGAATGAAGAAAAAGGAGAACGAGGAAGAGGAGAAAGGAGGAGAAAAGAGAACGAGAGATAGGGGAGAAGGAGGAGAAATAGGAGGAGAAGACGAATCAAGGAAGAAAGAAGAAGAAGGAATAAAACCGGAATAAATCAACTCCTATTCTCACCTATGCCTCTTCCGCTTTCGTCTCCGATAAAAAAAAAGAAAACGAAAAATAGAAATAGAGGAGAGGAAAATAAAAATAGATGGGTGCAGGTAATGAGAATGTGCAGTTTAATGGCCACATAACCACTTCCGGTTCGGATACAAAACCAGGGGATTATGACAGTGTTAAAAAAAAAAAAAAATCCATTGTAAACATGTATGCGCGTGTGAATCTCCTTAAGGTGTTGTCTATACTCTCTCTCTCTCTCTCTCTCTCTCTCTCTCTCTCTCTCTCTCTCTCTCTCTCTCTTTTTTTTGCTCTTTCTCTCTTTTCTTTTTTGCCCCCTTTCTCTCTCTTTTGTTTGTTTGTTTTTCAGTTTTTTTTTATGTTTGGCTGTTTGTCCGTCTGTCTATCTCTCTGTCTCTCTCTCTCTCTCTCTCTCTCTCTCTCTCTCTCTCGCTCGCTCACTCGCTCGCTCGCTACCGCTCCCTCTCTTCCTCCTCCCTCCCTCCCTCCTCTACCTCTCTTCCCTCCTTTCCTCCGTCCCTCCCTCCCCCCATAACCCTCCCTCCTTCCCTCTCCCCCCATACACCTCCCTCCTTTGCCTCCCTCCCTCCCTCTCGTATCAGTGGGACCCCAAATGAGGACATTAACTGGTATTTATTGTCAACATCTGCCATTGCATTTTCTTGGGAAAAATGATTGCATTTTCTTGGGAAAAGGATTGCATTTTCTTGGAAAAAGGATTGCATTTTCTTGGGAAAATGATTGCATTTTCTTGGGAAAATGATTACTTCAATTTGTTTACATGACGCTGTTGTTGCATGTTGTTGTTGTTGTTGTTGTTATGCCTTTATGGACGATTTTCGGTTTTCGGGCGTTGGGAATGTCTTGTTGTTTTTTTTCTTTGCTTTTGTTTTTATTAAAATTTCCTCTTTTTTGTCTTTCTATGTATTTTTTCTTTAGTTTTTCTTTTCTTTTTGTTCTTTTGTTTTTGTTTTGTTTTTGCTCTTTTCTTTATCTTCGTTTGATTTTTGCTGTTTTTTCTTTGTTTATTTCGTATTTTTCTTTTGTTTTCTTGTTTTGTTCTTTTGTTTTTCTCTGTTTCGTTTTTGTTATATTTTCTTTGCTGTTTTTTCTTTGCTTTTGTCTTTTGTTTCTATGTTGTTTTTGTTCGATTTAGTGATGAAAGGGTTGGGAGAAGTGAACGAAAAGAGGAGTGGGATGAACAGGAGGAGAAAAGAAGAAAATTTAGCGAAAGGAGAACAGGAGGAGGAGGAGAGAGATAAACAGAAAGAGATTGTGAGAGAGAGAGATAGATAGATAGAGAGAGAGAGAGAGAGAGAGAGAGAGAGAGAGAGAGAGAGAGAGAGAGAGAGAGAGAGAGAGGCAGAGAGAAAGAGAGAAAGAGAGAGAGAGAGAGAGAGAGAGAGAGAGAGAAAGAGAGGCAGAGAGAAAGAGAGAGAGAGTACGAGAGATAAAAGTAGGAAATCCTAAGCCTTCCATGTTTCTTTATTTACGAAAGGAAAAAAAAGAGAGATGAAAAGAGGAGAAGAGAGAAAGAGACAGACGAAGCAACGAAGACAAATTGTTGCAACAGAAAGCCTTCTTTTCAACACGTTTCTCCATTTTCGGTTTCTCTTCCTTTCTCTCTCCTTCTTTGCTGTTTGATTTATTTTCGTTTTTCCTTCGTTTCTCTCTTCCCTTTTCTTCCTTTGTATTATTATTTTTTCTCTCATTTCCTTTTGCTTTTTTCTTTCATGTTTTATTTTTCTGTTTGCCTTTTCTTATTTGTTTCTCGATCCTTTTCTTTCTCTTTTACTTATTTTCTTATTCTTTCTACATTTTCTTCTTTTTTTATCTTACTTCCATTTTTCAGTTTTCCTTTTCCCTTTCTCATTTTCCCTAATTCTTTCTCTCTCTCTCTCTCTCTCTCTCTCTCTCTCTCTCTCTCTCTCTCTCTCTTTCTCTCTCTCTATCTCTCTCTCTCTCCCTTTCTTTTACTTCGTCCCGTCCTTATTAATTCTTCAATTATTTTTCTTTCTTCCTCTTCCCGTTTCCGTTTCCTCTCGCGAATGAGAAATGCCAAGGAGGAAAAAATAAGATTAGTGTGGATTATGTGCATCTTATATTTTCCTTCACTTTTACAGGTATGTTTTCTTTGCTTTAAGAATAAGGAACGTTGGTATTTGTAGAAACCACACACACACACACACACACACACACACACACACACACACACACACACACACACAATACAGGAGAGGTATTAAACCGGTTTCATAATAAATCTTTGTTAGAAATACGTATAGATATATTCGAAACGGGTTCAATACAACTCTTGTGTTGTGAAGATATTCATTCTCATTTAATATTTTTTTTCTACGTTTGCCAACATGAATGTGGTTTAAGATAAAGCTTGAGTATATATTTTTTTTCACTCTCTCTCTTTTGGTGGGGGGGGGGTGAAACCTAGAATGTCTGTTTTTTTCGTGGATTTTTTATCATAATAATAATAATTACTATTATTATTAATGTTGTTGTTGTTTTTGTTGTTATTGTTATCATTATTGCTATTGATGTTTTTTGTTGATTTTGTTGTTATTGTTGCTATTATTATCATTATTATTAATAGTAGTAGTGGTGGGAGGGAGGGAGAGAGAGAGAGAGTGAGAGAGAGAGAGAGAGAGAGAGAGAGAGAGAGAGAGAGAGAGAGAGAGAGAGAGAGAGAGAGAGAGAGAGAGAGAGAGAGAGAGGGAGAGAGAGGGAGAGAGAGAGAGAGAGAAAGAGAGAGAAAGGCAGAGACAGACAGACAAACAGACAAAGAATGAAAAAGATGAAGCCGGAGGAAGGGAGATACAAACCAAAGAATAATAATAACAACAACAACAACCAGAAGAACGAGACCAGAAGAAAGAGAGCGAGAAACAGAAAAGAAGAGAGACAGACAGACAGACCGACAGGCAAAAAGACAACACGCAAACCCCCCCACCTCCTTGACAACTGAAAACGCTCGTCATTCCTGGTGTGTTTGGAGAGCGGACGCAGGCAAGGAGGGAAACGGAGACACTGAAAG
>NC_051392.1:3965347-3969424 GCF_015228065.2 Penaeus monodon | reverse complement strand
GCCCCCGGGCCCCTCGGGGGCGAGGCGCGAGTGGGTGGGCCGAGAAATATAAGTGTGGATATTCTTTTCTGTTACAGGATGTGGATAATTCTTTTTCTTTTACCAGGGGCCCCTTGGCTTTTTTCCACGTGGATCCAAATGCCCAAAAATAACCACCCCTCAGCGAGGCGGGGTCACATTTTAATCTGACCTCTTTTGACCGGGGATTCGGCTAACTACCACCGCGCTAAGGTCAGCTCCGCCCTCTCTCCGGGCACTGACCGTGCCTTTCCGCGGGGCCCCGATAATCCGTATAACTAAACATGTCGTTTTTTATCTGCGTGGTGTCAACTCAAGAAAAAAAGATCAAGCCGAATCCAGTATAAATCCCCCTGAAAAGCCAATGAAATTGGGGGTCCCTATCCCCGTTATGTGTGTGTGTTGTGTGTGTGGTGTGTGTGTGTGTGGTGTTGTGTGTGTGGTGTGTGAGGGTGTTGTGTTTTGGTGTACACAACACACACCCAAACCCCGCACACACACACATGTGTTTTGTTACATATTCAAACCACACACACACCCACCACACGCACACCACCACACATTTTTATATATATATAAATTATATATTATATATATATTATATATATATATATATAAAATATAATTAAAATATAAATATATATTTATTATTTTTTATATATATAAAAATATATATATATTATATATATTTTTAAAATATATACAAATATAATATATATAATATATATATATTATTTTAAAATATATATTTTAAATAATATATATTATATATTTATAAAATAATATATATTAATAATTATATATAATATAAAAACACCACACACACACACCAACCCCACACACACCCCCAAACACACATATTTACACCAACCCCCACACCCCAAAATAATATATAATATATTATAAAAATATAATATATATATATTTAATATATATATATATTTATATATTTTAAATATTTTTTATTTATTTTTTAATATTTTGTGGTGTTGTTTGTTGTGTGTTTGTTGTGTGTGTGTGCATGTTGCGTGGTGTTGTATGTTGTTATGTATTTTGTTTACGTTTTAAAATATTTTACCCACTGGAGCAACTCCAGTTTCTTTCGAGTTGAAAATTATGCATGTACTCGCGCATGCAATATCTGCATTTGCATACACACGCCCAAACACCGAAGGCAGGTTGTCACAGAGTAGCAATGAGATTTGCATTTTAAGGACGCGTGTTGAAGAATGCATTTTGCGTATCCAGACGGGAGAGGAAGAGGCTGGTAAACAGAGAAATTGGGTTTGCGTGTCCTCCGTCTCTCAGGCTCTCTCCTTCTCTGGCTATCTATTCATCTATCTATTCGTCTATCTGCTTTTATTCTTATTTTTATATCTGTATCTCTGTCTCTGTGTATGTCTTGCTTTTTATCTATGTTTCTCTGTCTCTCGTTTCCATTCTGTCTCTATTTTTTTTCTTTCTCTCTCTATAACTCTCACTGCTTCTTTCCCTTTCTCTTTCTCTATTTCTCTATTTCTCTTTCTCTCTCTCTCTCCCCTTCTCTCTCCTTCCTCTCTTCTCTCTCCTTCTTCCCTCTCCTCTCTTTCTCTCTCTCTTATTCTCTCTCTGTCTTTCTATCTATCTCTTGCGCAGCTAACATAAACGCTACGGGATCGTCAAGTTGTCAACATTGCAGTGCATCGCGAGAGCATCATTCTTTCTTTTTCTGTTGATACATTCTCGTGGTTTAATCATGAACATTCAGCTGATAAATAATGAAGGAAAAAAGAGGGGATTATTTGCTTACTATTGTATATATATATTATATATATATATATATAATTTTAAAATATATATATATATATATATATATATTATGTTTGTGTTTTTTATATATAATAAAATATTATATATTTTATATATATTTATATATATATATTTTTAATATATTATATTATTTATATAATTTTATAAAATTTTATATATATATATATATATATATTTTATATATTATATTATATATATATATTATATATATATATTTATTATATATTTTTAAAAACACCACCCTTTTCACACCCAAACTCCCCCCACAGAAACCCCCCACCCACCACAACGGGGGGGCACCCAAAATCTGTTCACCCAAACCCACCCTATCTAAACCCCCATTCTCCATCCACACATCCATCCAAAGACCCAGTTTGCGGATTCCTCGAAAAAAAAATCTTAACCACGAACCATATATATTTCTTAATGGATATTATAGTTATCTATAGCATTGTGATGATAAAATAATGATAATGATAATAATAATAGTTTTAATAAAAAGTTATATAAAATAATAAAAGTAATATTAATAATTTTATACAAAATCAATAGCAATAAAATAATGACTTGCAATAATTAACATCATGAACAATAAAGAGAAGAGAGACACAAATCGCAGAAGAAGAAATTAAATCTTTTGTTTTGAACGTTAAGGCTTATAAAGCTATCACATCCGGGAATTGAGATTGACGTAGTACCATTGTGACACGAGATAATTCTGAAATGCATATCTCTCTCTCTCTCTCTCTCTCTCTCCTCTCTCTCTGTTGTCTGTTGTCTGTCTGTCTGTCTGTCTGTCTGTCTCTCTCTATCTCTCTGTCTCTGTCTCTCTCTCTCTCTCTCTCTCTCTCTCTCTCTCTCTCTCTGTCTGTCTGTCTGTCTCTCTCTCTGTCTCTGTCTCTCTCTCTCTCTCTCTCTCTCTCTCTCTCTCTCTCTCTCTCTCTCTCTCTCTCTCTCTCTCTCTCTCTCTCTCTCTCTCTCTCTCTTCTCTCTCTCTTCCTCTCTCTCTCTCTCTCTCTCTCTCTCTCTCTCTCTCTACGTGTATTTCTCTTCCTCATCCTCCCCTCCCTCTCTCTCTCTCGTTCTTTCTCTTCTTCATCATCTTCTTTGTCTCCTTCTTCCTCTTCTTCATCTTCTTAAAAAAAAAAAAAACATTTGCAACAATATTTATGGCATATTTACATAAAACATCAGTGAAGCCATACAAGTAATTAATAATTCATATTTCTAAAACACTCGTACACACACACAAACACACACACACACAACACACACACACACACACACACACACACACACACACACACACACACACACACACGTACACATACATCTCCCCAAGAAACACACACACATGTATGTGTTTGTTGCTCTCGTACATATGTGTATGAGTGGAATTTTTATAACATATATACTATATGTATGAGTGTCAATGTGCGCTTATACATATATATACATACTGATTGCTTGCAGATACATAGAATGATAGATAGATAGATATACGTAAAGAGAGAGAGAGAGAAAAATACGCGAAAGGCTGAGAGAAAGCGGAAGGAAGAGAGGAAATAGTCAAAATAAAATAAGATGAGACAGCACGAGAGAGAAAGAGAAACAGATAGATAGATGGAAAGAGAGCTAGATAAAAAGATAGATAGATGGATAAAGAGCTAGATAAGCAGAAAGATAGATGGATAGATAGCTAAATAAACAGATAGATAGATGGATAGATAGCTAGATAAACAGATAGATAGATGGATAGATAGCTAGATAAACAGATAGATAGATGGATAGCTAGACAAACAGATAGATAAATGGATAGATAGAGAGAAATCTATTTTTTCATTCTCCGTCTCGCATTTCTTCGCATTCATTATTTGTTTGTTTTATTGCTTATTGTGGGTTTCTTTTTCCTCCCGATCTCAAATACGAGAGTGTGTTTTAGTTCATCCGTCACATGTAATTTCAAATATGCAGTAAGTTGTTTTATTATTACGGGGTACATGTGGGCTGCAAAAAATGGGAGGAGTGTTATTTATATATATTTTTTTTTTTTTTTCCTTATTTAAAAAACTTCCCCCAAAATAATTCGGCAACGATTCGCTGTCCCTCGGGTTTGGGGCCACGCTGTTTTGGCGCCCCTGCCCCTTTGGGGGGGGATAGGGGGGGGGGGCAGATCTACGCTTTTTTGGTGCGGCTTAACATTATTCTACATGTTTATTCGATGTGGCTAGAGGGAGACAAAGAGAGAGG
>NC_051392.1:3947847-3950347 GCF_015228065.2 Penaeus monodon | reverse complement strand
TCCACCCCCTTCCTCCCCTTCCCTCCACCTCCTTCCCTCCCCTTCCCTCTCCTCGCCTCTCCCCTTCCCTCTCCCTCTCCTCTCCCCTTCCCTCCCCTTCCCTCCTTATGGCGATATTGGTTCCCGGTGATTTATGGCAGCATCTTTGAAGACATTCACGTGGTAAATGTTTCTACATTTTAAGAGCTGAGATGAAAATGCATTATTCTGCTCTGGGTTTTTTTTCTTTTTGCTTTTTCCTTTTCTCTTCTCCTTCTTTTGTCGTCTTCTTCGTCTTCGTCTTTAGCGTCTGCTCTTTATTTTGTTTCATTTTAATTGTTTTGTTTTGTTGTTGATTTTTTTTTCTTCGTTTTATGTATATGGTAATATATATATATATATATAAATATATATATATATATATATATATATATATATAGTATATATATATATAGATATATATATATATATTTGTAATGTATATGTATATATATATATTATATATATCTATAAATATATATATAATATATATATATATATATACCATATATATATACATTTTTTTTTTTTTTTTTCCTCTCTCTCTCTCTCTTCTATCTCCTCTGTCTTTGTCTCTTCCTCCACTTTCTTGTTCTCTTTCTTCTTCTTTTCCAACGGCCTTCTTTTTTTTCTCCTCCTCCTTCTTCTCTTCTCTTCCCCTTCTCGTTTCACCCCCCTCCTCCTCCTCTTCCTTCTTCTATCTTTCCTCCTCTTCCTTCCTCCTACTCCTCCTCCTCCTTCTTCCATCCCTCCTTCCTCACCCTCTCTCTCTCCTTCTTCTCTCTCTTCCTTCTTCTTCTCTCCTTAAAACATTCATGGGAAACTTCAGGCGTCGGACTGTAATATAGGGGGTGATGGGGGGGGAGGAGAGAAGTTGGTGGGGGGGGGATAAGGAAAAAGTTATTGTGGTTGTTGGTAGATGGTTGGGGATGGGGGGAGGGAGGGAGGGAGGGAGGGAGTTGCGGGGGGGGGGGTGTTAGGAGTAAGGAGAGAGAGAGAAAAAAATAATGAGGTGGGGGTAAGGGAGGGAGGGGGGGGCTGAGGGTAAGGGAGGGGGGGGGGTTCAAGATCAACATTTTTTTTTTCTTTTTTACGGAGAATGACGGAATGCAAACTTTTTTTTTTCTTTTTTTATTATGGTTGAGAAGAAAACGTTTATGCTGTAATAGCTTGGGGATGAGAGGGGGAAAAGAGGGAGGAGGAGGAGATGGAGGAGGAGGAAGAGAAAGAGGAGGAGGAGGAGGAGGAGGAAGGGAGGAGGAGGAGGGGGAGGAGAGGAGGAGGGAAGAGGAGGGGAGGAAGAGGAGGAGGAGGAGGAAGAGGAGGAGGAGGAAGAGGAAAGAAGAGGAGGAGGAGTGGACACTGAGAGGGAAGATGAGCGAGGAGGAGGAGGAGCAGGAGGATGAGGAGGAGGAAGAGGAGGAAGAGGAGGGAGGATGAAGAGGAGGAGGAGGAAGTCGGAGGAGGAGGAAGAGGAGATGGAGTAGGAGGATGAGGGAGAAGGATGGAGGAGGAGGAGGAGGAGGAAAAGAAGAGGAGGAGGAGTGGAAAGGAGAAGGAAGAAGAGGGGATGAGAGGATGAGGAGGATGAGGAAAGAGGAGGAAGAGGAGGAAGAGGAGGAAGGAGGCGAAGAGACAGAGGAGGAGGAGGAGGAGGAGGAGTGAAAGGAGAAGGAAGAAGAGGAGGAGGAGGAGCAGGAGGAGGAGGAGTGAAAGGAGAAGGAAGAAGAGGAGGCGGAGGAGGAGAAAGAAGAAACGTAGGAAGAGAATACGGAGGAGGAGGAAAGGAGGATTATGAGGAGGAGAAGAAGAGAGAAGGATGAGGAGGAGGGAGGAGGAGGAGAAGGAAGAGATAGAGGAGTAAACGGAGGATAAAAAGGAAGAGGAGGATGAGAAGGAAGAAGAGGAAGAGGAGGAGGAGGAGAAGGAAGAAGAGGAAAGGAGGAGGTGAGGATGAAGACGAGGAAGAGGAGGAGGAGAAAAGGAAAGAATATGAAGAAGTACGAGAGGGAGGAGTAGAAGAGGAGAGGCGGCGGAGGAGGAGGAGGAAAAGAGGAAGAAGATGAGGCATGGAGGCAGAAAGGAATGATGAGGAGGAGAAGGAAGAAGAGTAAGAGGATGCGGAGAAGGAAGAAGAGGAAGAGGCAAGGAGGATGCGGAGGAGGCGAATAGGAATACGAGGAGAGGATTCAGAATGAAGTAAAGAGTCGAGGTCTTAGTAACGTAATAAGAGGAAGCAAGAGGAGGAGAGGAAGAAAGGAAGATGCTTAGAATAGAAGTGACTCACGATGCAGAGTATTAGAACTAGACATGCCGCCAATTCCTCTTAATCGTAGTATTATATGACGACGATGCAGTACTGCAGTAGTCGGAGGCCATACTACGGAAGATATCTGTCCCATGCTCTTGTCCATACCTACAAATGTATATGTATGCGTGTGTGTCTCTGTGTGCGGGTCTATGTGTACATGTGTGTGTTTTT
>NC_051392.1:3887847-3892847 GCF_015228065.2 Penaeus monodon | reverse complement strand
TGGTGATAGTGGTGATGGAGGGTTGGTGTTGTTGGTGAGGTTGGGTTGAGGGTGATGATGGTGAAGAGGATTGGTTGAAAGTGATGGTGGTGAGGAGGGGTTGGTGGTGATGATAGGGATGAAGATGATGGGGACTGGTTGGTGGTGATGAGGATGATGAGGATGGCTTTGGTGGTGATGCTGGTGATGAAGATGGATTGAGGGTGATGATGGTAACATAATAATAAAAAAAAAATACAAGCTAAATAATAAAAAAATAATGATAAATAATAATAAATAATAATAATAATAAAAAAATAATAATAATAACAAATAAAAAAGCAATAATAAAACAATCACAAATCAAAAACAATACAATCAAAAAACAATACCTGGACCGGATTCCTTCCACGCAGATCCTGGAGCGAGAGACAGCCGCCGTCCGCCAGTGGCTGGAGACGAACCGCACTTTCCACGTCATGAGGGACCACCACAACCACTGCGCCTACGTCATGGGGGGGATGTGGGGCATGCGGATGGATATTGTGGATAGGAAGAGGGAAGAAGGAGGAGGAGGAGGTGGAAAGGAAGGAGGAGGAGGAGGAAAGGAAGGAGGAGGAGGTGGAAAGGGGGAAGGAGGAGGTGGAGAGGATGGAGAAGGAGGAGGAAGTGGCAAAGGGAAGGACGAGGGAGATAAGAGTGACAGAAAAGACAAAGGAAGAGGAGGAGGAGATAAAGAAGGAGGAGACGGAGGAGGTACAGAGGCCCTTTCCTACAGCAGGGCCTCCTTCGTCGACGCCAGAAATGCCCTCATGGAAAAGGGTTCGACGCGCCATAAGGATGAGAATGACCAAGGAGTATTGGCTGTGAGTTTTAGGAGTTATTATTATTTCAGAGATTAATTTTTGTTGTATTTGATTTATCTATTCATCATCCTTAATCATCAATCATCATCATCGTCATCATCATCATCTTAATCATCATCATCATCATCATCATCATCATCATCATCATCGTCATCATCATCATCATCATCATCATCATCATCATCATCATCATCATCATCATCATCATCATCATCATCATCATCTTCATTATCATAATCATCATCATCGTCATCATCGTCATCATCATCATCATCATAATCATAATCATCTTCATTATCATCATCATCATCATACTAAAGTGAGTTGTGAGTGCCACGTTTTGATGCCGTTATATACGGGTAATGATGATAGTATTATCGTACGTATATTGTGATAATCATATGATTATATTACGTATACTGCCTTTCAAGTAATATAATCATATAACCAGAATATACATAAGACTATCATCATAACCCGCATATAACGGCACCACAACATGCCACTCCCAACTCGCTTCATTATCACAACGCAAAACGTCTCCCTTCTACAGATCGTGCTATGGAACAGGTTTAAGGCTGACCTCATTACCCACAGTAGCTTCTGTTGCGAGAAATTTCCCGAGGGTTTCACCCCCTTTCCGACACAGCGCGTGGGACGGTCGTTTGTGGGAAATAAAGAGTAAGTAACACACAAAAAAAAATGTGGCATGAACTGCATTCATGTTGACAGTTTTAAAAAAAAAAGGTATGAATGAGAATGAATAGCTTTACAATAAAATTTGAAAAATGTTATGAATGAAAATGGATAACTTCACAACAAATTTAGAAAAAAAAAGTTATGAATTAGAGTGAATATCTTCACAATAAATTTAGAGAAAAGGTATGAATGAGAATGAATATTTTCACAATACAAAAGCTGTACCTGACCGGTTTCGGATATAATCGAAACCGGTTAAATACATCTTTTGCATTGTGAAGATATTCATGTATATGATATGTTAGGTATGTCTAATTATTATTATTATTTTTTACTAATGTGGTTGTTTTTATTAGTGTCTGCATTGTTAAAACTCTTATCATCTGTATCATAAGCGTGATCACTATAATTATCATTATCATAATCGTCATCTTTATAATTATCATTGTCATCGGCATCGTCATCATCGTCGCAATCACCATCACCATCACCACCATCCTCCTCCTCCTCCTCATCATCATCATCATCATCATCGTCATCATCATCATCCTCATCATCATCCTCATCCTTATCCTCCTCCTCCTCATCATCATCACCATCTTTATCATCTTGATTACTATAATCATGCGCATTATAATTACCAATATCATCATCACGATTATTACCATCCTTGTTATTATTAACTTTATAATTATCATTATTATTACCATTAGGATCATCATCAACTTTACAATTTTCAACACCACCGTCATTATCACTTAGTTTCGCGTCGATCTAGTTCTACTTATGCGATTTGAATTAAATTTTCAAACATCTGCGTCTTTTAAGTATATCAGAAAACATTATGTACCTGATGCGTTAGCGAAGATATCAACATCACTGATTTTTTCGTAATTAAATATTTACACTCCGACCTGAAATTTTCCTTACCATTAGTGTTAATATTATTTTTTGCATCATCGCCATCATTGCTCTGATCATATTCATCATTCGTGATCACCATCATGAATATTATAACCTCAACGTTTTACTAATGAACTCCCAAAATAACACAAAAAGAAATGAATAAAAAAAAAAAATCCGCATTAAATCAAGGTCCACAATTCGACCATTACTGTCAATTAGCTTTTCAGAAATCGCTGTTTTGTTAGGAATTAGTGGTTAGGAATTAATAGTTATTCGCGTGTACTTAGCTGAAAACAATCATTAATTAAGAGCAAGAAAAATACTGGACGATTTCCTTCTTTCAAGTAAATAGCGTTGGTTTCCAATTAGACATAAATGTTAAAAACTGTTAAAAACACTGTATAATAAGTGATCATTGTTTAAACTAACTGTTCAGGTTAATGTTAATAGCTGTTAAGAATTACATTTTTTAAAAAGGTTTGCAACTCTAAGTGACTTAACAAAGCAATCTGTGTAATCGCCAGCGAACCAAAATGGCACTGACAGCCACAGGGCCGGGATAAGGGAAAAGGTGCCGCCCATGAACACTACTCCTGACCTTTCCAGTTCTGTTCCTTCGGCAATTCCTTTTTTTTGGGGGGGCTTATCTAGTGGCTAGTTCTAGTTCTTTAAAGGGTACCCTGTTGAATGTTTGATATTTCCCTTTGGACCTTTAATATCGTCTCTTGGGCCCTTTAAATGGCGTGTCTTTGGCCCTTTAAATGGCGTGTCTTTGGCCCTTTAAATGGCGTGTCTTTGGCCCTTTAAATGGCGTGTCTTTGGCCCTTTAAATGGCGTGTCTTGGGCCCTTTAAAAGGCGTGTCTTTGGCCCTTTAAATGGCGTGACTTTGGTCTTTTAAAGGATGTCTCTTTGGCCCTTTAAATGGCGTCTCTTTGGCCCTTTAAATGGCATCTCTCTAGCCCTTGAAATATAACCCATTTGGCCCCTTTAACGGGTGCCTCATCTGCCCTTCAATTGGTCCTCTTAAGTGGTCCTCCAGTGGTGCATGTTTGGCCCTTTGAGTGGTATCCCTTTGCCCTTATGATGGCCTCCTTTGGCCCTCCCAGTGGTGCCACTTCGGCGGGTCTCAGATGCTCCATAAATGTTTTGTTTGTGGTCATAAGTCTAGTGAGGGTTTATGAAGCACAGAATCTCTCTCTTTCTCTCTCTTTCTTTCTCTCTCTTCTCTTTCTTTCTCTCTCTCTCTCTTTCTTTCTTTCTTTCATCTCTCTCTCTCTCTCTCTCTCTCTCTCTCTCTCTCTCTCTCTCTCTCTCTCTCTCTCTCTCTCTCTCTCTCTCTCTCTCTCTCTCTCTCTCTCTCTCGTATATATATATATATATATATATATATATATATATATTATATATATATATATATATATATATATATATATATATATGTGTGTGTGTGTGTGTGTGTGTGTGTGTGTGTGTGTGTGTGTGTGTGTGTGTGTGTGTGTATAATAATAATAATAATAGTGATAGTAATAATAATAATAATAATAATAATAATAATAATAATAATAATAATAGTAATAATAATATAAAACCAATAATAAATAATAATAACAATAATAATAATAATAATAGTAAACTTACATCTATCTCTATACATACATTTTTATCTATCTATCTATCCATCTATATATCTATCAACACACACACACACACACCCTGTTACTATTTCCTCCCCCAAACACCTGTCACAAATAAACACATCTGCTCCGTTCCTCCCCCCCCCCAGCTACAGCAAGCATCCCGAGAGCTTTCAAGTGAGATTCGCGTGTCCGAAAGCATGTCGTCATCCAGATCACATAGACTGGGAATTCTGCTGAGCGAAACCTTCAGGGTGTTGTGTTAAGTGTAATGAAGCTTGTTAATTGCATAGTGTTAGTGGTGTGTGTGTATTAGTAAAGATTGTTGTGAGTTGCTGTTTTTTTTTTTGTGTTTGAAGTCCTGTTTAAAAACAATTGATGATATTAGCACGGAAACATGATTATAAAATATATATATATATTTTGTATACATTACTATTACATTAATAATGATTAAAAAAAAGTTATTGTAAAACAGCCGACTGTGATGAAATGATGAGATAGTAATGACTGGAATGATAATAAAAAATGACAATGACAATGTCAGTTTTGATAATTAGTATGATTGCGCTGTTACGATAATGATAATGGTGAGCATAATGATGTTGGCAATCATAGTGATGATGATGGCGATAATGATGTCAATGAGATTATGATGTAAACATTGATAACAATCGTAGTAATAATAACAGCAGTAGCAATAGCAGTAGCAATAGTAACAAAGATGATAATGAAGATTATAATCCTTTGCATCTCCAAGTCTGTCTTTAGTGATAATTTCTTCATTACTCCTTATTAACAATATTGTTAACATTAACTCATTCTTCTGCCTATAATCACCATCCTTATTGTTTTATCATTTCTATAATCGCATCATTCTAACAGAAAATAATTATTTACTTAATACGAAATACT
>NC_051392.1:3860347-3862847 GCF_015228065.2 Penaeus monodon | reverse complement strand
AGAGGGATGGAGGGAATGAGTGAGGGAGGGGGTCAGAGGAAGCGAGAGAAGGGGAGGGAGGGAGGGGAGCGAGAGAAGGGGAGGGAGGGAGGGAGGGGAGCGAGAGAAGGGGGGGAGGGAGGGAGGGGAGCGAGAGAAGGGGAGGGAGGGAGGGAGGGGAGCGAGAGTAGGGGCGGGAGGAAGGAAGGGAGGGAACATCTGACGGAGGGCGGGGGTAGAGGGAGGGAAGGAGGGAAGGAACGAGAGGGGAAGAAGGGATGTGGAGGGGGGGGGGCGAGAGAATCGGGGGGAAGGGGGGGGGAGGAAACCCCGTTCATCGTGCATATTAAATTTGAAAACAATCAAGGCAATTAATTTTCCTCGCCCCGGGTTCCATAGAGCTCGAGTGTCAATCATAAAGGGAGGAGAGGGGGGGGAGGAGAAGGGGGAGAGGGAGGAGAGGGTGAGAGGGAGGAGAGGGGGAGAGGGGGAGAAGGAGGAGAGGGGAGGGAGCGGGAAAGGGAGAATGAGGAGAAAGAGAGAAGGGAGGAGAGAGGGAGAATGAGGAGAAAGAGAGAAGGGAGGAGAGAGGAGGAAAGGGAGAAGAAGAAAAAAAGGGAGGAGAGGGAGAAATGAAGAAAATGAGAAGAGAGGAGAGAGGAGAAAAGGGAGAAGAATGATAAATGAGAAGAGGGAGAGGCGGAAGGGAGGGAAAGGAGATGGATTTAAGAGAAAGAGAAGGGAGAGAGAAAAAAGAGAGAAAAAGGAAAGAAAGAGGTAGATAGGAGGAGAAAGAAGAAAAGGGAAGTGGAAGGGAAAAGAGAAAATGGAGGAGAGAAGAGAAAACGAGAATTAGGAGGGAGAGAAAGGGGGAGGAGAAGGAGGGAATGGAAGAAGGTGAACGAGGAGGGAGAACGAGAGAAGTAGGAGAGAAGGGAGGGAAGAAGAGGAAAAAGATAGATAGAAGGAAAAAAAGGGGAAGAAGAAAGGAGAGAAAGGAAGACATAGAAGGATAAAATGAAGATGGGAAAAGGGAAAAGAGGGAAGGAAGGAGATAGGAGGAAAGGGGGAGGTAGGAGAGAGGGATAGGAGGAAGAGAAAGAGGAGAGGGAGGAAGGAAAGGAGAAAAGAGGAAAAGTGAAAGACAGGTAAAAGAAAATGAGGAAGAAGAGGGGAGAAATGAAAGTGGGAGAGATGAGGAAGAGAGGATAAAGGGAAGGAAAAAGGGAAGGTAGGAGATAGAGAGGAAAATTGATGAAAGGGGAAGAGGGAGAAATGAAAAAATAGATGGGAAAGAGGGGGATAGAAGAGAGGGAGAGGAAAAGGGAATAAGAGAGAAAGGGAGATAAAAAATGAACAGAGGAAGACAGGAAGAGAAGAAGAGGAGAGAGAGAGAAAGAGGAAAAGAACAAGACAAAAGAAAAGACAAAAAAAAAAAACGAATAGAGAAATGAGAAAGACCCGAGAGAAAAATAAGGAAAAGGAGAGACGAGAAGTGAGGAGCGAAACAAGGGAATGGGAGGCAACGAGAGGAAAGGGGAAAGTAAACACAGAAGGAAAAATAGGAGGTGAGGGGAGAGAAACAAGAGGCAGGGGAAAGAGAGGGGAAACAGCCGGCAAAAATACGAGACAGGACGAAGAAACAACGAAAGAAGGAGAGAAACACGAATAGAGAAGGCAGGAACTGGAAGCGGAAAAAAGAAAAACAAGAAAGGTGAGTAAAGAGAACAGAAGGACTGAGAAGAATAGTAGAGAGAATAAAACAGAAGAAAATGAATAGAAAGAGAGAGAGAGAGAGAGAGAGAGAGAGAGAGAGAGAGAGAGAGAGAGAGAGACGAGAGAAGAGAAAGAGAGAGAGAGAGAGAGAGAAGAGAGAGGAGATGAGAGAGAGAGAGAGAGGAGAGAAGAGGAGAGGAGAGAGAGAGAGAGAATATATAGATATATATATAGATATATATATAGAGATATAGATATATATAGATATATATAGATACAGACAGATATATATAAAATAATATACATATATATATATATATATATATATTATATATATATATATATAATATATATATATATATATATATATATATATATATATGGGGCCCGGTGCCGAATGGTTAGAGCGTCGGATCAAGACTGTCGCGACGACAATCTGAGTTCGAGGGTTCGAGTCACCGGCCGGCGCGCTGTTCCCTTGGGCAAGGAACTTCACCTCGATTGCCTACCTAGCCACTGGATGGCCAAGCCACCTCAAGTCAGTGCGGGTTAAATAGAGATGGTGACTCGATAAAACACCGGGCGGAAGAATGGCAAACCACCGCTCTAAATACTAAGAAAAATCATGGAAGCCATGATCGTCAAGGCGCGGGGCCGAATGTAGAGCGTCGGATCAGACTGTGACGACGGCAATCTGAATTCGAGGTCAAGTCACGACGCCACGTTGTTCCCTTGGGCAAAGAACTTACTTGATGCTATAGCACTGGATGGCAAGCCAGCCCAAGCAAGTGTGGTCACCCGGGGG
>NC_051392.1:3845615-3860247 GCF_015228065.2 Penaeus monodon | reverse complement strand
TCTCTCTCCCTTCAAAAATTTTAAAGCAAAGAACCCGCCTCTTCTCCGAGATTATGAAATGGGGTATAACGTCTGTAAGTGTACACTGCCTGTTAGTAGTACTTGCACATGGAGTGTTATCGTTAACGTCTATGTATTGTAGTGTCAAGTTTAACAATAGGGTGTTGAGTTTAGTTTAGCCATCGTCGGTTTTTCGTGATTTTCAATGCAACGAGGGACCGAAAGTAAGTATAGCTATTTCGAAATATTTGTTGCATGCTCTACCATCTTGCGGCAAGAATTAGAGGAACCAACAGCTGTCTGTTACGCCGACAGTAAAAAGGTCTTTTCCACGGTATTGAAAAATGGAAGAGCAATTTGCGTAATGGCCGACATTGGAAATGATAGAAGGCATAAAAGACTATTGGTCTTTTTCTAAAAGGAGGATTAACAATTAGGCTCGTAGACAAAAGTCAACTTGGATGTTCCTTTGAGGTAAATTCAGCCCTGGATGCTATGAATACAGAGGCTCCTTGTTATGGTATATGAAGACTGGTTGATTAGATTAGCGTGGTATAAAGGTGTAATTTTAGAAGGGAGTTTTAAGATAGAGTACAAGCAATTATTTTCATAAAAATAGTTTTATATGTTTTATAATGATAATTATTCATTCGTACGCTCACGTGCGCGCGTCACAAACACACGCACGCACGCACGCACGCACGCACGCCGCACACACACACACACACACACACACACACACACACACACACACATACACACACACAAAAGCAAACCATTGTGATGCCTTCTCTCTCTCTCTCTCTCTCTCTCTCTCTCTCTCTCTCTCTCTCTCTCTCTCTCTCTCTCTCTCTCTCTCTCTCTCTCTCTCTCTCCCCTGTCCGTCTTTATTCCTCTATCAATCTGCCTGTCTCTCTCTCTTCTCTCTCTTCCTACTTCTCCTCCTCCTTCACCTCCCCCCCCCCCTCTTTTCCACCCCTATGCCTTAACATACAACCCACAAACGTATATAAATTCCCACATTTCCTCCCCGTCTCGCTCTGTACTCGTGCTCACGCGCGTCCTTAGAACATCTTCACACCCACTAATAATAATAACACGTACTTCATACCCACTAATAATAATAACATGTGCTTCACACCCACTAATGATAATAATACGTACTTCACAGCCACTAATGATAATAACACGCACTTCACACCCACAAATAATAATATCATGTACAAAGGCGTCCACAGATAGACCCAGGCTTACACTCTATGTGTCTCCCAGATACAGGCTTTTGAAGGGGAGTGTATATAACAAAGGATTTGTCTCTCCCGGTCAGTACACAGGCGCTCTCTGCAGGTGATACGTGTGCTAATGTATGTGCTGGGGAAAGGCATACTGGTAGGCTGTGTGTATTGCTCGGTTTGTTTGTGGTTTGTGTAGAGGGAAACTGTGGTGAAAGAAGGTTGTTTGAGAAATGTTGTGTTTGGATTTACTTTTTATTTTTATTGAGTTATGTTTATTCTTGATTTACTTGTTTATTTGTTTATTCCTTATTTGTTCAGCCATCTATTTAACATCTTTTTTTTTCGTGTAGCTATACATTTTTTTTTTATTTATCTTTTTGTATGTTAGTACATTTATCTATGTATCTATTTGTTCATATCTTTAATTACGTATATATCTGTAAATTCATCTATTCATCTCCTCTGTCTTTGTAGTGAGACTTAGAGAAATGGAAAGCTAGATGATTACAACGAACATTATCCCAACAACGAGTGAAAAAAAAAGACAGAATGAAGAAAAAAAAATTAAGAAAGAAAGAAAGAAAGAGAGAGAGAGAAAGAAAGAGAGGAAGAAAGAAAAGAAACAGAAAGAAAGAAAAAATAGAAAGAAGGAAAGAAAGAAGGAAAGAGAGAAAGAAAGAAAGAAAGCGAGAGAGAAGGAAAGAAATAAGGAAAAAAAAAGAAAGAAAGAAGAGAGGAAAGAAAAAGGGAAAGAAAGAGGGAAAGAAGAGAGAGAGAAGAGAAGAAAAAGAAAGAAAGAAGGAAGAAAGAAGAAAAAAAAAAAAGAAGTAAAAAAAAAAGAAAGAGAGAAATACAGAAAGAAAGAAGAGAGAGAAAGAAAAGAAAGAACGAAAGAAAAAGAGAGAGAGAGAAAAAAAAATGTTTGTCCAAATACCATGCAACTGCCTTTCAGCGAACGCTCAGCAGGCATAACGTTTGCAAAAGTTCTGAGGCTCGACTGAAAGAAGTCCCGAGATTTGGCTCGAGTGAAAGGTCCAAGATTTGGCTCGACTGAAAGGTCACCAGATTTGGCTGGACTGAAAGGTCCGAGCTTGGCTCGACTGAAAGGTCAAAGATGGCTCGAGAAAGTCCGAGATTGGCTCGACGAAAGGTCCGAGATTGCTCGACTGAAAGGTCAAAGATTTGGCTGACTGAAAGGTCCGAGATTGGACGAAAGGTCCCGAGATTTGTGACGAAAGGTCCAGAATTGATCGACTGAAAGGTCCCGAGATCGGTGACTGAAAGGTCCGAAATTGCTGGCCCGAAAGGTCCGAGATTGGCTCGACTGAAAGTCCGAGATTTGGCTGACTGAACGTCGAGATTTGGCTGGACTGCCGAGATTTGGCTCGACTGAAAGGTCCCGAGATTTGGCTCGACTGAAAGGTCTAGAGAAATCCGGGACAGCCTCTTGTTCCTTGAGACGTGTGGGGGGGGGGGAGTCGAATCTCTTGAGGGAAACACAGGATCTCGCGAAGGAAAATGGAACACTTCATGCGGATACAGAGGAGGACGGACGTAGTTTTGAGAACTTTTGAAGGATTCGGGAACTCTTAGATTTTAGGAATAGTCTCCTTTCTTCGTTTAGGTTTTAAGAACTTTAAGAATAGTCTCTAAAAGATTTAAGATTTAAAAATCCGAATTTTACGAACTAGATTTTAAGACCTTTTATATTTTTTTTCAGAACTTTTAGGTTTTAAGAACAGTCTTTAAGGTTTTGAATAATCAGTCCGTTAAATCTTTAAGTATTTCAGAATTAAAGAATTTTAAGGACTTAAAGTTTCAAAAACAAACTACTAATGAACTGTAATACTAATGAATTCGAGATAATTATGATTAACAAGTCAAATGTTTACAGTGTTTACTCGTGAAATTAATTGATTAAAATTAAGTATTTACAGATACATTTAATATAATTTAAATGTGATTCTACTGTATTCAGTCATGGAAAACTTACTCATTCATAAACTATTTTGGTTTATTTGTTAATATCTTTGTTGTTGTTTTGTACCTTTCACTACAACCTTTCCTGAATAAGATGACATAATAATTATAAAAAAACAACAGAAAAACATTATGAATTTATGATCTAATTCTCTAATTTGATGACGTAATCACTCATAACATTATGACGCAATCCTTCATAACAGTGACGTAATCCATAATAGAATGACGTAATGATTTATGAGATGAATTTTTTTTTTCCGAACCAGTAACAGATGAACTTAAAACCAAACAATATTCCTGAGAAGTTTAAGTCAAACTCGAATAAAGTTTGAAATCAACAGAACTTGCATCACATTCCGTGTTTTTTTTTTCTTTCTCTTTTTTGCACTTTTATCATGTTATCCCATTTCTCTCCTTTATTCTAATTGATTCCTGATATTTATTCATTTATTTATTTTATTATTAACATATCATTCATCTAATAATCAATTTATCTATCATTTACTATTTTATAATATTTTCCATTCATTTTATGGCATGAAAACACATTTCTCTACAGGTGTTAATTACACATGATAAAAAAGCAATAGCATTTCCGTGTGCAAGGGGAAAATGAACTAATCATCGAAAATACGTTTATATAAGAATTGAAAAACAACGTTTATAAACCACAAGAATCCTACGACCTTTTTTTCATTATACCCTTCAAATGAATAAAAAATAATTCGTTGAAATGTTGGCATTTGTTATTCTGAACACGTCAAACCGAAATGTAAAAAAAAATTAATTTAATATTTCCCAGCTTCTGTTATGCAGATGGACTGTCTCTGACGTGAATGTGTAAATGCTCGTATGAAGGCGATTCCTGTGTTCAATTGACGGTATTTGGATATTTCAGTGATCTCACGTAGCTGATTTTTTTTCTTCTTCTTCTGTTTTTGCATGCCTTTTTTTTTCTAAAGAAAATTAAAATGTTGAAACTCCTACATTTTCTACATTTTCCTGGGCAGTCCGTTTTGAAATATCCCTCGTATTTTTCCCTATAAGGAGAGGGGAAGGATAAATAGATTGGGTGATAGATTGATTAATTTAGAGGGAGGGAGAGAGAGAGAGAGAGAGAGAGAGAGAGAGAAGAGAGAGAGAGAGAGAGAGAGAGAGAGAGAGAGAGAGAGAGAGAGAGAGAGAGAGAGAGAGAGAGAGAGAGAGAGAGAGAAAAAGAGAGAGAGAGAGATAGATAGATAGATAGAGTAGACGAGAAGAAGATAGATAGACGAAGTAGAGAGAGAGAAGAGAGAGAGAGAGAGAGAGAGAGAGAGAGAGAGAGGTAGATAGATAGGTAGATAGAGAGAGAGAGAAAAAAAAGAGAGAAAAAAAAATCATAGATAAATCAACGATAAATAACCATCCTAGTATTAATAAACAAACGAAAAATGAAAACCCCTCCTAGTGTTTATCATACCAGCACCCACCCGTCTGTGTTATGCAATACCTCTGTTCCTGGCCACGCAATCGTCACCTCTAAATAGCTAAAGGGATATACAACCACTAGTTAAATGAAGATACTTCTACTAGCCAAATAAGGTTATGGCTAGTAGTTATTAGATCAGTGGGGATACGGCTACTAGTTAAATGTGGTTGCTAGTCACGGGTCAAGTAGGGAAATGGGTACTAGCTCAATAAGGAAAAGGTTGTTAAATACGACCACGGCTTCTAGTTAAATAGGCATACGACAGCTAGTTTCAACAACAAAATAGCCAAATAAGGGTAAAGCTGTAAAGCCTGTTATACATAATTACTAGCTAAATATTATGACTAGTTTCATAGGGAAATAGGGATTCTCTCTGAAGTCATAACTACTAGCCAAGGGACGATGCAACTTCTAAAATCACGTAAATACGGTGAATAATTTACTAAAACTACTAGCATTTCAGCTATTCGAAACACACGATGAATACCTAACTGAACAACTAGATGGTATCATAGCACCTAGAATTATACTTTAAATGTCTAACTAGGCCTAAAAACTACTAGCTCGATAGCACCCCGACTTCTAGAATTAATTAGGTATTACCAGTAAATTACTAGGATCTTAACAGCTAAATATCGGTACAGTTTCTAGAATAATTCAATAAAACAAATATTAATTTTCTAAACAAATAACAAGCTAAAACAATATTAGAGAAGATACAATCATAAGTATATATCTAACTAAATAGTATTATAGCTAGTAAAAACTATACATTGAAAATATTGCTAGCACTTGACGAAACTGCTAGCTAAACGTTATCACAACTATAAAAAAAAAACATACACTTAAAATATAACTTTGATTCTAACTACCAAACTCCTAGCTAGTGTCATACCTACTAAAAACCGTGCACTAAAAATCTTACTAGCACAGAATCTACTAGCCCAGCGTGGAATCATGAGCGATCGCCGTGAATCTGCCTCTGAGCCTCCGTGCTTTTAACGAATCAGCTGGAGTTCGTTCGCAAATACTAGCTCTGGGATTTTGTGCCTTTATGTGCGTGCGAGAGCGTGCTTTCGGGGTGAAGTGCGTGTGAAAGCTACAGAGAATTCGCCGATGCAGATTTTCACGCTCTGCTGGGTCGTACGTTTCGGTTGGAACTCTGTCTCTCTGTCTGTCTCCTTTTTTTTTTTTTTTTTGGGGGGGAGGGGGGAGTCGGGCTCTGGCCTCTGTATCTGTCCCTCTGTCTCCGTTTCTGTCTTTCTTTCTGTCATGCTCTCTTTCTCTCGCTCTCTCTCTCTCTCTCTCTCTCTCTCTCTTTCTCTCTCTCTCTCTTTCTCTCTCTCTCTCGCTCTCTCTCTCTCTCTCTTTCTCTCTCTCTCTCTCTCTCTCTCTCTCTCTCTCTCTCTCTCTCTCTCTCTCTCTCTCTCTCACTGTGTGTGTGTGTGTGTGTGGCCGTATTTTAAGGATGTTTTCCAGTACTGTATGTTACTTTTGTTATTGATGAATAAAATCTACAGACAGGAATTTGTTTTTTATATATTCCTTTCTTTGGATTAATATCATCTATTCAATCAAGGTTTTGTGTATTCACGAAATCATACTTTTTTTATAGGATGAGTAACTAAATAATCCACAATATATGATAATATTACTATTTTGCTATCAGTTATTTTCCTTTTTTCTTCAAACTATTTAAGAAAGAATACTAATCGGGAAAAAAATCATGTTCTATGATAAAGATATGGAGAAGGAGACAAAATGAGATACGAAAATACCCAAAAAGGTTGTATCCTTATAAATCACAAAGAAATATAGATATATTTTGAAAAGCACATCATCAGAACTTTAATCTTGAATAAAATAAGTAATATATGAAAAAGAATTAGTTGAATCGATTACATACGCGGCAAATGAATAATAAAACACATATATACGACAGAAATATGCAAAGAAAGGCCGTCGTAATGACAGCTCGACCCCTGGAGTCTGAGAAGCTACTTCCAAGACCCTAAATATAGCCTTGGGCCTTCCCCCTCTTCCTCTCTCTCTCTCTCTCTCTCTCTCTCTCTCTCTCTCTCTCTCTCTCTCTCTCTCTCTCTCTCGGGTTCCCTTCCTGCCTCTCTCTCTCTCTCTCTCTCTCTCTCTCTCTCTCTCTCTCTCTCTCTCTCTCTCTCTCTCTCTCTCTCTCTCTCTCTCTCTCTCTCTCCTCTCTTCTTCTCTCAGGTTCCCTTCCTTTCTCTCCTCTCTCTCCCCTCTCTCTCTCTCTCTCTTTCTCTCTCTCTCTCTCTCTCTCTCTCTCTCTCTCTCTCTGTCTCTCTCTCTCTCTCTCTCTCTCTCTGTCTTTTTCTCTCTCGCCTTTCCTCCCTCCCTCCCTCCTTCCCTCTTTTCTCTCTCTTTCTTTCTTTCTCTCTCTCTCTCGTCTTTTCTCCCTCCCCCCCTTTCTCTCTCTCTCTCTCTCTCTCTCTCTCTCTCTCTCTCTCTCTCTCTCTCTCTCTCTCTCTCTCTCTCTCTCTCTCTCTCTCTCTCTCTCTCTCTCTCCCTCTCTCTCTCTCTCTCTCTCTCTCTCCCTCCCTTACTCCCTCCCTCTCCCCATCTCCCTCCCTCCCTCGTGACCTCCCGCTGACCCCCAAATGACCCCGAGTGAATACCAGAATTGATGGCTTGTGACATTCTCCTTTCACAGGTTGCCTCACCCAGACTTCGAGAGCCTAATTGGGATCATTTGTTACGTCATTAAGGATCTGAGTCCCTCCCCCGGGGTCTATTCTGCTTCCCACGTGAGGCGAGAGAAAAGGAGACCCCAGCTGTGATTTGGGATTAGTCATTCATGGATATTTGAGTGTGTGTGCGTGGCTTGTGTACATGGGGGCTGTTTGGGGTGGATTGACGTTGTGTGTGTGTGTGTGTGTGTGTGTGTGTGTGTGTGTGTGTGTGTGTGTGTGGTGTGTGTGTGTGTGTGTGTGTGTGATACTGATACTGTATGTCTGTATTGTAGTGTTGATGTATGTATGTATGTGTGTGTGTTATCTGTATATTAGTATATAATGTCAGCCCACATGATATAGTATATATTATATATATAATATATTATATTAATCCATATGATATATATATATATATATATCTATATATAAACACACATACATTTGTATATATATATATATATATATATATATATATATATATATATATATATATATATTAAGTGTGTGTGTGTGTGTGTGTGTGTGTGTGTGTGTGTGTGTGTGTGTGTGTGTGTGTGTTGTGTGTGTGTGTGTGTGTGTTTGTGTGCGTGTGTGTGTGTGTGTTGTGTGTGTGTGTGTGTGTGTTTGTTTGCTTGTGTGTGTGTGAATGTGTGTGTGTGTGCGTGTGCGTGTGCGTATGCGTGTGCGTGCGTGCGTGCGTGTTATTCATTGTGACTACTTTTATGCACATATTTTCATCCGTGAAGGTCCTTGATCATGCAGAGTGTGCCTCTCGACTTCCCTTAATATAATTCGCCAAGGAAACTTACGTATAAAGTGAGTCGTCACGACGATGCAACATGGCTTGCACATTATTTATTACAAAATAAACTGAACCATGCATGATTTATAATCCCATTTACAAAATAGCCAAAATGTGCAGGAGGCAAAATACCAAATTATCATTTATCATCCTCTCAATCCTTGTAAAACGCAAATTGACTTCTGAGATTTAAAGTCAGTGTTTTCACTAAGGAAAAATTAACCGGTGGCGTGTATTTAGTTCTCATGATTTATCAGACCATTAGACGATCTAACTATCAAAATTATCAAAATTCTAATTATCAAAAAAGTCTAAGAATCAAACAGCCAAACCATTTAATTATCTAACCATCAAACAACCATAATATCTAATTATCAAAAAAAAAAAAAAATCTAACCATCAAACCACCAAACCATCTAATTATCTAAGCAGCTAGCCATCTAACAATTTATTATTATTATTATTATTATTATTATTATCATTATTATTATTATTGTTACTTTTATTATTATTATTATTATTATTATTATTGTAATTACTGCTATTATTATTGCTGTTGTTGTTATTATTATTGTCAGTATTATTATTATTATTATCATTATTATTATTATTATTATTATTATTAATATTATTATTATTATTATTATTATTATTATTGTTAATACATATTATTATTTTCCATTGTCATATCTATGAATATTTCGAGATAAGCTTCAGATGCACTCAAGACGGGATAGTTACTCGAAAAAAGATGCAGAGACGACCTTTTAAATTAATTCGAGTGAAAAAAAACAAGAGATGAAATATGGCAATGAGTTAACTTTGTTGAAAATCATATATAAAAAATAATAAAGTTAAAGAGGGGAATACACACACACACACACACACACACACACACACACACACACACACACACACATATATATATATATATATATATATATATATATATATATATATATATATTTATATTTATTTATTATTTTTTATTATTTTTATTTATTTATTTATTTATTTTTATTTTTTTTTTCAAAACCACGTAAATTACTTATATTTCTGCCGATTGTTCGTTTGAACAATTGTGGGAAACAGGATCAGGGCCTATAGTCTATAAACTTTTGGTTTAAGTATCGAAAAGCATTATCTTTCTTACATATACTATTGTTAAATAATTATTATTTATCATTATCATCATCATTCTTCTTCTTCCTCCTCTTCTGCTTCTTATATATACATACATAAATATATATTTCCTACTACTACTACTACTAGTATTACTACTATTATCATTACAGTTATTTCCATATTTCTACCATTACTTAATCATGATTCGCATTTTACTATTTATATATACCTTTTTCTTGTCAATGCTGTATTTATGCTCAATGAACAAGAATTTCTAAAAAAAAGTTATTTATTTTTCATGCTCAAAAAAAAAAATATCTTTGTGGAAAAAAAATATATATGGTTTTATATTTCTCTCGCTTAAGAGACCTTTTTTTTCCTATCCTTTTAATTAAATTTCTTTAAATAAGCCATGACATAGCGTTGTATGTTATTACTTCATTATTTCCTTAAATTCTATTACTCTCTCGAAACCTAAAATTATTGTAAATCACAAATTTATTTATTAATTTTTATGAATTAATCTTACAGCTATTCCTCCTATTGTGAATTATTTTTATTATCAGCCAATTCCTCCCATTATTAATTATCATTATTATTATATCTACTTGACATCAATTTTTCTCATTATATATTGTTATACGAATCAGTTCCTACCAATAAAGATTATTACTATTGTCATATCTATTTTCCACCAATCTGTTACGAAATTCTGATTATCATTTTGGTTGCCTCCATTAATTATTAATTATGATTAAATCCCCTTTGTGAATTATGATAACCATTTTGTCTTTTATTTTTATTTTCATATTTATTATTTTTTTCATACTTTACTTTATTTCCTTTTATACATTCATTCATTCATTTATTTTTTTTTTCTAGTCGCTCTCCTTATGACCTATTGCCATTAATTCTGTTTTCCAGCCGATGACCTGACTTTCCAAAGGTCATCCTCCGTCTCTCGAATCGATGTGACCTTTGACCTTTACGCACCGTTTTCGGGCCGATGTTCAGGGCAAACTTCATTATGCAATTAAATCCGATTCATCGTGCAACAATGACGTGGACGCGACGATTATTAGGATGCAATGAGGGACTGATAAAGATGTTATTATGTTACCTTTAGGATTTTCTTCTGTTATTGATTTTGTTTTTATTATTATCTTTATTATCATGATTATTGGTGCTTTAGTATTAGTATTATTGTTATTGTTATTATTAATATTATGAATATTATTGTTATTATTATTATTATTACTGTTATTATTATTATTATTATTATTATTATTATTATTATTGTTATTACCATCATCATCATCATCATCTTTATCTTTATCATTATCATTATCATTATCATTATTATCGTCATCATCATCATCATCATCACTATCATCATCATTATCATCGTCATCCTCTTCATTATCACTAATTTTGTTTTTGTTATTATCATCATCATTATCAACACTATCCTTCTCATTTTCCTGTACCTCATCGTCGCTCCGCACCATCTTCACTATCATTATTATCATCATAGCATCTTAACCACTATCATTACAAACAACTTTCATCATCATTATCATCATCATCACCATCTTCCTCCATTTCTTCCCACTCATCACCATATTTTTCTTCTTTCTCTCATTATCACGTTTGTATCACCATTCTCCTTCTTTTCCTCCTTCTTCCTTCTTCATCACTATCCTCCTCCTCTTCCTCCCGTCATCTCTACATCATCATCCACCTTCTCTTCCTACTCCTTCTCTTCCCCCTTGATTTTCTCATCATCATCTCTCTCTCCTCCTATCATACCATCTCTCTCCTCATCACATCTCCTCTTCCTCTTCCTTCCCTCTTTCCTCATTATCCTCCTCCTCCTCTTCCTCACCCTCATCATCATACTCCCCTTTCTCCTCTTCATCACCATTCTCCTCTTCCTCAATATCATCACCTTGCCTTCCTCCTCCTCCTCCTCTTTCTCCTCATTATCATCTTCCTCCTCTTCCTCCTCATCATCACTTTAATCATCATCATCATCAGTCACCGAAGAAGAAGAACAAGAGAAAATCGACAATTAATTTCTTGAGACTTGCCGGTGTCTGGTGGTCGAGAAAAAAAAAAAAAAAAGTTAGAAGAAAAAAAGAAAAGAAAAAAAAAAATGTTTTGAGGAAAGAAAGTTCTCGTATTTGTGCCATGAAACTTTCGGAAGATTTTGGAGTTTGTGAGTAGCGAGCCTCATTTTTTTTCCTGTCTTCCGCTCTCTTCTTTCATTTTTTTTTTACCTTTTTCATCTTTTTTAGATTTTAATGTCAAGGATATATATATTTTTTATATGTTATATCATATTATATTATATTATATTATATATATATAGATATAGATATAAATACACACACATTCATGTGTATACATACATACATATAAATATATATAAATATATATATATATAAAATATATATATATATATATATATATATATTATATATATATATATATATATATATGTATATATATATTATATATATATATATTATATATATATATATATATATATATATATATATCTATATATATATATATATATATTTTATATATATATATATATATCTATATATATGTGTGTGTTTTGTGTGTGTGTGTGTGTGTGTGTGTGTGTGTGTGTGTGTGGTGTGTACATATATACATATATATATACACACATGAATATAATACACACACACACATACACACACACACACACACTCAAACACACAGACACACACACACGCAAACACACACACATACACACACACACACACATATATATATATATATATATATATATATATATATATATATATATATATATATATATATATATTCTTTAAATTGGACTTTTCATTCTATTCCTTTTTTCGCTTCAACACAAAAGGAACATATCTATACTTTGGGTTCATTGACAAATACAAATATACATGCACTCACTTTTACAAACAAACACTCACTCGGAATTTTACACAAACACACGTATACATACTTCCACACACACACATAAACAAACACACACAAACAAACACAAACATACACAAAAAACACAAACACACAAAACAAACACACACAAAAACACTCCCATCTACACAAACACAAAATACACTTAAACACACACACACACACACACACACACACACACACACAGAGGATCCACCTACACAAACACAAACACAAAATACACTTAAACACACACATACACACACACACACACACACACACACACACACACACACACACACATGGATCCACCTACACAAATTCACACAATTTCACTTTTCCTTTAGTCTCCCCCGCCAACCAACTCCCGTTTTCTTTTTTTTCTTTTTTTCATATTCAAAGGTTACGTAACAAGACAAGGTTATGTGTCTTGTTTTCTTGCTATTTCATTTATTCTCCAACACGTAACACGGGATGATTCTCGTTTTCACTTCGTTTCATATTTTCTCTCTCTGTTTTGATTCCATTTTTCTTTTCTTTTTTTTCTTTTTCTTTATTTGACTTATTTTTTTTTTATTTTTTTATTTGTGTTTATTTTCATGATTGTTGTTGTTGTTATTATTATCTTTTATTTATTATTATACATATTTTTTTTGATAATCTCTCCCTCTCTTCCTCTTCTTTTCTCACACCCACTCCTTCCTCCCTCATTCTCCCTCGCACCAATCCCCTCTTCTATCTATCTCCCTCCTTCACTCCCCCCCCCTTTCTCCTCCTCCCTCATTCCTTCCTCCTTCTTCCTCCCTCATTCATCCTCACACCATCCTTATCTACACTCCTTCCTCCCTCCTTCCTCCCTCCCTCCTCCCCCACCTCCCACACCAATCTATCAACCCCTTCCTCTCCTCCTCCTTTCCTCCTCTTCCTCTCCTCCCCTCCTTCCTCTCCTTCCCTCTTCCTCCTCCTCTTCCTCCTCCTCTCCTTCCTCTTTATTGCCCTCCCACTTCCACTTCCCTTGCTGTGTGGTCATGGTTTATGCTCGCAACAGCCACCGATAAGGCAGCGAGAGGGGGAGAGACCTCGGCCGCGTGTGAAAAGTTTATGCGGTCAAGTTAGGTCACAGGGGAAGAGTCGGGAGCGGGGGGGGGGGGTGAAAGGGGGGGAGAGACACGGAGGAGGGTTGGAGGAAGAGATGGAGAGATGGAGGAAGAGATGGAGAGATGGAGGAAGAGATGGAGAGATGGAGGAAGAGATGAAAAGGATGGAGGAAGAGATGGAGAGATGGAGGAAGAGATGGAGAGATGGAGGAAGAGATGAAAAGTGTGTGTGTGTGTGTGGGGAGGATGTACAGAGAGAGAGGTAGAGATAAAGGAGGGAAGAAAGAGAGAGAGAGAGAGAGAGAGAGAGAGAGAGAGAGAGAGAGAGAGAGAGAGAGAGAGAGAGAGATGGAGGAAGAGAGAGAGAGAGGGGAAGAGATAGATAGATAGATAGATAGATAGATAGAGATAGATGATAGATAGATAGATAGATATATATATATATATATAGAGAGAGAGAGAGAGAGAGAAAGAAGCAGAGAATCAACGACAGAGAAGTCATAATAGAGTAAGGGAGGGTGCAGAAAAGGAGGAAAAAGAGGACGAAAGAATAAAACAGAAAATAAAGGATAGAGAGAAAGAAAGAAGGAGAAGATTAAGAGAAACATAGGGAGGAAAAAGCAGCGCAAGTAAATGTAAATAAAGAGAAGAAGATGATGTACAAAGGAAGGGGGGACGGAGCAAGGTAACAGAAGAGGGAAGGAAAGAGAAAGATAAAAAAGTGAGAGAAAGGAAGAGAAAACATGAAAGGGAGCGAGTAAGACATGATAAGAAGGAGGAGAAGAAGAAGAAGAAGAAGAAGAAGAAGAAGAAGGAGAAGAAGGAGAAGAAGAAAAAGAAGAAGAAGAGAGAGAGAGAGAGAGAGAGAGAGAGAGAGAGAGAGAGAGAGAGAGAGAGAAACAAACAAAAAGACAAAAAAATAACAAAAAAAAAACAGACGAATCAAGAAAAAAGAAAAAGAAAATACAAACCACACAAAGAACGTGCGAAGAAGATATATGATAATGTAGAGAGAAGGAAAGACAGAAGAGAGTACGAAGAAATGACGAGGAAGATTAATGCATCAACAGAAGACAAAGTTTTAAAAAAAGCGAAAAAGAACGAGAGGGAATGAGAGGAAGAAAGAAGGGGAATAAAAATGACAGTAAAGATACATAAAAGCGAAGAGAGAAGAAAGGTTTTTAAACAGCTTTTCATGAGTTTTATCACTTGCCCTTTTTTGTTTCATAATATTTACATAGTAGATATAC
>NC_051392.1:3821880-3830515 GCF_015228065.2 Penaeus monodon | reverse complement strand
TGATTTTTCTTCATTTTTTTTTCTCCTGCTCCTGGTTCTGAATATTCCTCCTTCTCCTTCTCCTCCTCATTCCTCTCTTCTATCCCCTCATCCTCCTTCTTTTTCTTCTTCTTCTTCCTTTCCTTCTCCTCCTCCTCCATCTTCTTGTTCTTCTCCTCCTCCACCTCCTCCTCTTCCTCCTCCTTTTTTTCTTCTTCCTCCTCTCCTCCTCTTCCTCCTTCTTCCCCATCTTATTCTCGATCTTCGTTATCTCCACCTTGTTTTTCCCTCTCTCTTCCTATTCTGTTTCTCCTCAAAAATGAAGAATATATTTCTACGTGACAAGTAAAAAGCTGATTTTTCAATTTTGCTGAAAAATTATACCATATATATATATATATATATATATATATATATATATATATATATATATATATATATATATATATAATAACTGATGGTGTTAATTTTAATAACAAATGTATTTTCTGTGTGTATGTGTGTGTGTGTGTGTGTGTGTGTGTGTGTGTGTGTGTGTGTGTGTGTGTGTGTGTGTGTGTGTGTGTGTGTGTATGTGCGTGTGTGTATATGCGTGTGTGCGTGTGTGTGTGTGTATGTGGTGTTAGGTCAAGACAGTAAGAAAAAAGAAAAAAAATCTGTGAAATGTGACAAATGTACAAACTATGTAACACCTTTTATAGACTCGATCAAACATCGTTGGATTTCGAATAGCGTTTTATCATTCCTTTCTGAAAGTACGAATTAAACCAGAAAATATAAGTTTCTCATGAAATTCCCTAAATAAATTAAACTAAAGAATTAATTAGAATGCATGAAAGTACTTGCAAGGGAAATTCCCTGCAAGAAACTCCACTCAAATTCCCCTCATAACTGTATTTGCGTAAATGTTTTTGTTTACCTATTTGTCAACATACGATTACCTGCCTTCAAAAAAAAAACAAAAACAAAACAAAACAAAACGAAAAAACACAGAAAAAAAAAAACACAGACAACCATCGATCCTTCCCATACTTTTAAAAAAATCACGTGACAATTGATCAGCGATCTGAACGAAACGCTCTCCATGATATTTGCATTTTAAGTTGCAATGCTAATGAGGTACGAGATGTGAGGGGGGAGGGGAGGGAGGGGAGGAGGGGAGGGAGAGAGGAGGTAGAGGGATGGAGGGAGGATGGAAGGGAGGGGAGGGGTGGAGGGAGGAAGGGGAGAAGGGAGGGGTGGAGGGAGGAAGGGGAGAAGGGAGGGGTGGAGGGAGGAAGGGAGGGAGGGAGGGAGGGAGAGAGGGAGGGGAGCAGGGAGGGAGGGGAGTAGGGAGGAGGAAGGGAGGGAGGGGAGGAAAAGGGAGACAGATAGTGAGTCAGATAGAAAGACGGATAGGCATATAGACGGACAGAGAGATGGATAGATAGAAAGATAGATAGACAGATAGAGAGATGGACATACACGGACAGAAAAACAGACCGATAGATAGATAGATAGACTGATAGATGGACACAGACATGCAGACACAGAAAAAACAGACAGGCAAATAGTTTGATAGATAGACATACCGACAAACAAACATACAAACGCAGACAGAAACGGAGACAAAAGCAAACAGAGACAGAGAGAGAGAGAGACAGAAACAAACAGGGAAACAGAAAACAGAACCAAGAAACAAACACAAAGACAAACAGATGAACAAAAAAAAAAAAAAAAAGTTGAAATTAGCGGCCGAATCGTTCATAGTATCCTATTTACTTTTCTTTTTCTCTTTTTCTTTATTCTATTTTTCTTTTTCTTTTTCTTCTTACATGAATCCGAGGCTCTGTGGCTATCTATTCCGCGATTTTTTTTTTTTTTTTTTTTTTTTTTTTTTTTTTAAATTCTGAAGGATTATGAATTTCTCAAGAAACCACACGCGTCGGATTTTGTATGAGTGGGAGGGAGGAGGGAGGGAGGGAGGGGAGAGGGAGGAGAGGGAGGGGGAGAGGGAGGGAGAGGGGGGGGAGGGAGGGAGAGGGGGGGGAGGGAGGGAGAGGGAGGGAGAGGGAGGATGAGGGAGGGGGAGGGAGGAGAGGAGGGCGGGGAGGGGGAGAGAGGAGGGAGGGGGAGGGAGGGGGAGGGAGAGGGAGGGGGAGGGGGGGGGAGGGAGGAGAGGAGGGAGGGAGGAGGGGGAGGGAGGGAGGGAGAGGGAGGGAGAGGGAGGGAGGGGGGAGGGAGGGAGAGGGAGGGAGGGAGGGAGGGAGGGAGGGGGAGGGAGGGAGGGAGGGAGAGGGAGGGGAGGGAGTGAGAAGGAGGGAGAGGGAGGGAGAGGGAGGGGAGGGAGGGGGAGAGGGAGGGGAAGGAGGGAGAGGGAGGGGGGGAGGGAGAAGGAGGTGGAGGGAAGGAGAGGGAGGGAGGGAGGGAGAAGGAGGGGGGGGGGAGGGTGGGTGATGGTGGAGGGTGGGGGAGGGGGAGGAGGGGCAGATGACTTGGGGTGAGGAGGGGGAAGAGGAGGGGGAGAGAGGAAGGAGGAGGAAGAGGAGAGAGGGGGGGGGGAAAGAAGAGAGAGAGAAGAGAGAGAGAGGGGGGAGAAGAGAGAAAAGAGAGAGAGAGAGAGAGAGGAGAGGAGAGAGAGAGAGAGAGAGAGAGAGAGAGCGAGAGAGAGAGAGAGAGAGAGAGAGAGAGAGAGAGAGAGAGAGAGAGAGAGAGAGAGAGAGAGAGAGACGTGGGAAGTATTCAGCTGGAGTAGAAAGCAATATAGAACCTTTCCATAAAAGAGAAAGAGAGAGAACGAGAGAAAAAATCAGCCTCTTACTCTTTCTCCTTCCTTTTCTGAAAGATTTTCTCCTTAAAAATATTCTTTCTCTTCCTCTTCTGGTTCTTCATTATCTCCTTTCTTTTCTTTCTTAAATTCCATGTATTTTCTTTTCTTCTTTTTCTTTCTGCTCTTTCTTCATATGTTTGTTCTTTACTTCTTCGTGTTCATCTTAATTTCCTTTCCATTCTCTTTTCATTCCTCTTTTGTTTATTCCTGTGTTCCTTCTTCCCCTTTCTCTTACTCCTCTCCCCTTCCTTTTCCTTTTTGGTTAATTTTCATCGACCTTTTTCAAATTTTCTTTCGAATTTTCTTCTTTATTTCCCCCTCTGTCGATGGCACTCAATTGAGATGCCAAAACGGAGATGACGCGTCTAAATGGCACTGGAATTAAAAATCGATTCGCGTTTCTTGCTTGTTGATTTCTCTCACTACATTACACTAGAAAGAAAATGAAGAGAAAAAAAGATATGTATGGAACGTGTGAAGGAAAAGAAAAGAGATAATGAGGAACAAGAAGAAGAGGAAGAGTATCTTTAAGGAGAAAAAAAAGATAATGCTTGCCTTCTCTCTTGCTCTCTTTCTTCTAATTAATCTCTCTCTCTCTCTCTCTCTCTTTCTTCTAATGTATCTCTCTCTCTCTCCTTCTGTATCTGTATCTCTCTCTCTCTCTCTCTCTCTCTCTCTCTCTCTCCTCTCTTCTCTCTCTCTCCCTCTTTCGTATTTCATTTTATTATCCCTAGTTCTTCCTAAATCCTAATTTTTTTTTCGCTATCCCTATATCTCCATTGTCTTCATCTTTATTTTTCTCTGTAATTCTGTCTCTCTCTCTCTTTCTCTCTCCTTGTTAGATTATCTATTTTTGTTTTAGCTCTCCGTTTCTCTTTTTGTTTCTATCTCTCTGTCTCTCTTTCGCCTCTATTTTTGTTCCTATCTCTCTGTCTCTCTTTTGTCTCTATTTTTGTTTCTATCTCTGTCTCTCTTCCCATTCACTGCTGTCCCGTCCCATAGCATTGCCTGAGAGAGAGGAAGGAGGAGAAAGAGCAGGGGAGAGAGGAAGGAGGAGGGAGAGGAGAGAGAGAGAGGAAGGAGAACGGAGAGGAGAGAGAGAGAGGAAGGAGGAGGAAGAGGAGAGAGAGAGAGAGAGGAAGGAGGAGGAAGAGGAGAGAGAGAGAGGAAGGAGGAGGAAGAGGAGAGAGAGAGAGGGAGGAGGAGGGAGAGGAGAGAGAGAGGAAGGAGGAGGAAGAGGAGAGAGAGAGTGACATCAATATCCATAAAAATGTATGGCCTCAGCTGACATCACCGGCTTTGAAGTGTTACATTCCCGGTCGCCCTTATGTGCCCATTCACCTTAAAAAGAAAAGAAAAGAAAAAACGGTGGAAGATAGATAAAAGGAAGGAAAAATGAGGAAGATAAAAAGATAATAATAATAAAAGAAGAGGAAGATAAAAAGATAATAATAATAAAAAGAGAAAGATAAAATCGAAAAGAAAGATAAGAAAAGAAAACAGAAAAATAATTCAGATAAGGATTCAAACAAGAATTCGCATAAAGATAAAAACAATGAATAAAGAAAGAAAAAATAACAATAAAGCATATATAAATAAAACAAAATAATAAAAATAAATAAATAAATAAAAATGAGAGAAAAGAAATAAATAAATAAGAAAAAAATAAAAATATACAACAAAAAAAGAAAAGAAAAAAAAAATACAAAATAAATAAAATAGAATAAAAACAAAATAACAATTCATACAAAGCATCACGTGACCGATCGCATTCTGAAACCCACCGAATTGGACGCCTAATCCTCGCCACAAAACAATACAAAAAAAAAAAAAAGGAAAAAAAAATCTATATAAAAAGTATGGGTGACGTTTCCATTACCCGCGCCGGCGAGAGAGGCATCGAACGCACGCACACACCAGGAGCCTCCGGAATGGTACCGTTCATGCGCAACGTCTGAACTGATTTCAACTTGACGGATGAGGATGTATAGCGACGTAGAGTGATGTTAGGAAGATGCGTAGATGAGGGAAAATGGTGTAGCGTATTGTAAGTAAAAACGAAGAAAGGAAGAAAGGAGAAAGAGGAAGAAAGAAGTAAAGAATAAAAAGAAATGAAAAGAAAAGGAAAGGAGTGTTGAAAACAGCAACAAAATCAAGATATATTAGTTAAAACATGAAATGAACGGAGATCAAGACAGAATGACAGAGCGCATCACGAGACGAAAAAAAAACAGCGATTTTAACGCAAGCAAAAACGCCAAAAGGGAAAGGGGACGGCGGAAGGAGGCGGGGCACCCCCCAAACACAAACCCACCAAACGACCCCGGGGCGACCCCACCACAACAAAACCCCGGTGAAATCTCGCGTAAAGCGGAAGGGCATTAAAACCCTTTTAAAAGTAACCCCCCAAACACGGAAACAATTCCCGGGAAAAGGGGGCCCACCAAATCCCATCGTAAATGGTCCACCCGGGAAAGGGGCGATGCCCCCTTTTCCAAAGATCAAAAAAAACCCGGGGCTAGGACAATAAGTAAGTAGAGACGTTTGAGAGGGAAAAGAGGAAGAGGGGGAAGAGGGAGAGGAGGAAGACGTCGTGGAGAGTCTAATGTCTCTCCTCTTCTGGGATTTCTTTTAAATTTATTTAAAAAGGCGTCTTGGGGATTGGGGGGGGAGGGGGGGGAGGGGGGGGGAAAGGGAGGGGAGGAAAGGAGGAGGAGGAGGAGAGGAAGAAAAGGAAAGGGAGGGGGGGGGGAAAGGGGAGGGGGGAGGAGGAGGAGGAAGTAGAGGAAGGAGGAAGGGGGAGGAGAGGGAAGGAGGCCAGAGGGAGGGAGAAGAGAAAGAAGGTGGGAGGGAAGGGGGAGGAGACGGAGTGAGGACGGAAGGAGGGGCAGAGGGAGGGGAAGATGAAAGAGGGACGGAAGGAGAAGAGAGGGAGTGAAGGGGGGAGAATGAAGGAGGGAAGGAAGGAGAGAGGGGCAGGGGGAGGGGGGGAGAGGATGAGGGAGGGAGGAGAAGGACGGAGGGGCAGAAGGAGGGGGAGAAGAAAGAGAGAGGAGAGGGGAGATAAGGAAGGGAAGGGAAACAGAGAGAGAGGAGGGAAGAGGATAGTGAAGGAGGAGATAGAAGGTAGGAAGAAAAAAAAAAAAAAATGAGAGACGGAGGGAGGAAGAAGAGAAAATGGGAGAGAGGTAACGTAAGCAAGGAAGGAAGGAAAGGGAGAGAGGAGAGAAGATGAGGAGAGATAAAGATCAGAGCATAAGGAGGAAGATGAGGGGGGGAAAAGAGGGGATCAGGGAAAATAAAGAGAGCCCGGGCGTCCCAAAAACCCAAAAATATTTTCAAAGGGAAGGGCGTTTCTCAAGGGCGAAAGAGGGAAAAAAGGAGGGGAAAAAGGTTAAAAAAAAACGAAAAAAAAAAAGGGGAAAACCCCCACCCACACACACAACACACACCCACACCACACACAAAAACAATTTCACCCAACCCCCACCCCAACCCCCCCACCCCCCCAAACACACCCCACCAACAAACCCCACCCCCAACCCCCCCCACCCCCACCCCACCCCCCCCCCCCCCCCCATAACCCCCCCCCACCCACCCCCCCCACCCACACACACACAATTTTAATAATATAAAATTATAATTATTAAAATATATATTTATATATATATATATATAATATTAAATATATATAATTAATATATATTATATATATTTTTAATTAAAATATATATAATATAATATATAATATATCGCCCGGGAAAATTTTCTTAAAGGGGAACACCCTTTCCTGGGAAGGGCAAGCAGACGGAAAAATTCTGCCCCAGGGGTAATCCATACGAGGGGAAAACAGGAAAAAAGAAAAGATTAGAAGAAACCCCAAAATTTTGGGTAACAGCAGGGGAAAAGGGGTTAACTGTAAAAAATAAAAATTTAAAAATAAAAATTTTCAAGAGGGCTACCTTTTTGGGGAAAAAAATGAAAATTATTTGGTGAAAGATACAAAGGATATATAGTATGTTACAGAACCAGATTTTGTGAAAATTATTTACGAATAGAAACTAATATTGGTAACTCTATTATACAATCAAAAGGGAGAGAGAGAAAAAAAAAATGAATAGATAGAGAGAATCGAGATAATGACAGATGAATAGCCAAGATAGATAGGTAGATAGATAAAGAAGTATATATATAAAACTAGCTGTAAAGATGTACAAAATTAAATGTAATTCCAAAAAATGAAAGCAAAAAGTAAAACCACCAAAAAATAAGACCTTTTTTTCCCCCCCCCCTCCCCCCCCCCCCCCCCCCAAAAAAAAAAAAAAAAAGGGGAAAGGGGAAAAAAAGAGAGAAAAGGAGAGAGAGAGAGAGAGAGAGAGAGGGGAGAGAGAGAGAGAGAGGAGAAAGAGAGAGAGAGAGAAGAGTAGAGAGGGAGGAGAGAAGGGGAGAAAGGAGAGAGGGAGAGAGAAAAGGGAAGAGGGAGGAGAGGAAAAAGGAAAAGAGAGAAGAGGAGAGAGAGGAGAGGAGCCAAGGAGATGGGAGGGGGAAGAAAAGAGAGAGAGAGAGAGAAAGGGGAAAAAAAAAAGGGGAAAAAAAAACGAAAAAGAAAAGAAAGAAAGAAAGAGAAAAAAAAGGGGAAAAATAGAAAATAAGGAGTGTGTGCGTGGGCTCAAGGGAATATTGAATATGAGAGAGAAATACATCAGTTGGAAAACAGGAGCAGTCAGCACAGATCAGACACAGCCGGGGTATTCTGGCAGGTGGAAAGAACGAGAGAAATCGTGTGTGTGTGTGTGTGTGTGTGTGCGTGTGTGTGTGTGTGTATTGATAGCTATGTGTGTGTGCGTTAATTGATAGATAGATATATGTGTGTGTGTTAATTGATAGACAGATATGTGTATGTGTATAACGGGTACAGACCCCGATTACATTGGCTTGCAGGGGCAGTTATAGTTGTCTGATGGCTTCACTCTTTATTACTAAGAGTCCAACGCTAAGGGAACACACGAGACGATGTCTATGAGTAAAGCGGTGAGCGCGGGGTCACGTGTCCGGCCGACTGACCTGAAGGCAAAGGCTAGGCCAACCTTACCACGTCGAGCGCTGGACACGAACTCTCCAAGCTAGGTCATTCTCGGTATAAGTAGTGAGCGTCCCAGCTGCCGGAAGTGTCTGAAACAGCTGGAGGAAGTATGGGGGGAGCGAGGTGAGGTCACTGGTCCCGTCTGCTACATCATACAGTGTGTGTGTTACTGTGTGTTGATAGATAGATGTGTGTGTGTGTGTGTGTGTGTGTGTGTGTGTGTGTGAGTGGGTATGAGTTTGTGTGTTTGGTAGATAGTTTATACATTAGTAATGTCTATATGAGTGTATTTATATACGTCACTTTTTTGTGTGTGAGTGTGCGTATTTGTATATAAATATGAAAAAAAAAACATTAAGGAATACGGATAACACGAGAGAGAGAGAGAGAGAGAGAGAGAGAGAGAGAGAGAGAGAGAGAGAGAGAGAGAGAGAGAGAGAGAGAGAGAGAGAGAGAGAGAGAGAGAGAGAGAGAGAGAGAGAGATAAAGAGAGATAGAACAAAGACAGAAAAAAAAGAAATACAGACACACACATACACACACACACACACACACACACACACACAGAAAGAAAGAGAGACAGAGAGAAGAAAAATTTGAAATTGAAATAGGGTTGTCCAAACAGGATAAGGTAGTCACTTGAGGAAAGGGTAAGGTCAAAGAAAAAAAAATGTATAATTCATATCTTCAGAACGGATTCCTATCTAAGCAGAGGACCGTAAATGTAAAAGTTAAGGTCTAGATAATATAATCCATGGTTTTGT
>NC_051392.1:3806880-3809380 GCF_015228065.2 Penaeus monodon | reverse complement strand
CGCTCTCTCCCTCTCCCTTTCTCTTCCCCTCCTCTCTTTTTCCTCTCTTTTTCTCTCTCTTTCCTCTCTCTCTCTCCACTCTCTCTCTCTCTCTCTCTCTCTCTCTCTCTCTCTCTCTCTTCTCTTTCGCAGAAGATTTTTTAAAAATGATAATCATATTCAGTTATTACATTCATATTTTTCTCCTGTTTTGACTATCCATTCGTTGTTATTGGTAGCAATCTCATGTGATTTTGAAAAAAAGTAGTAATTATATTTCCTTGCAAACGAAAAATGTAGAAACTTTTTTCTTCAGTTTGACACACACACAAACACAAACACAACACACACACACACACGCACACAAAATTAAACAAACAAACACACAAAATGACACACACGCACGCACACAAACACACACACACAGACACAAACAACCACACAGACACAAACAAACAAACAACACACCTACAGATTACTATAAACACACCCATTCACGACACCGTGTCTTCCCCAGTATCTTAACCCCCCACCCCTCACCCCCACCCCCCACCCTCTCTCCTCACACAGATCCCCAACACTGAACATTCGTAGTATATCATATATCATCATATCGTTATATCCAATACTAATATACTTCCGAAAGTACACGTGCAGAAAGTGAATATTGGAAAATAGTTATTGTTTACAGATCACTGTCTTAGAGATAGAAAGAGATATCGTTATATTGAGAGAAATTTGTACAAGTTAGAGATATACTTAGATATAGAGAGATATGAACAAGTTAGAGATATTCTTATAGAGAGAGAGTATTGGACAATTTAGAGATATACTTTTATAGAGAGAGATGTGCCTAAGTTAGAGAAAAAGTTATATATAGAGAGAGATGTGCCTAAGTTAGAGAAAACGTTATATAGAGAGAGATGTGCCAAAGTTAGAGAAAAAGTTATATATAGAGAGAGATGTGCCTAAGTTAGAGATGAAAAAGTTATATATAGAGATGTGCCTGAGTTAGAGATGAAAAAAGTTAGAGAGATATTTGCACAAGTTAGAAATAATATTATATAGAGAATTAGAGACAAATTTATATAGAGAGGGATATACACTAGTTAGAGATAAAATATGTTAGAGATAAAGAGATGTAGGCTATATTTCTATATTAATTTGGTGATTTCGCTATATATAAAGTGATGCTATGCCTTTGTTTATCATATTAAGGGAAGATTTCCCTTAGTAGTTTTTTTGCGTGGGAGATTTTCTTATTCATTTATACACTCGTTGATTTATTTATCTGTTTGTTCATCTGTTTATTTGTATATTCATGTATTTATCTATTAATCTATTTTTTATGTATCTATTTATTTATATATTGGTTTTCTGTTAGATATAATTTTCCTTTCTATCTTTCTTCACCTTTCCTCAATATATAATTAACACAGACATAAAAACAGACATAAACAAAGTCACAATAAACGCCATTGTTCCAACAATAAAATACAACAGAATATTTTTGACTTAAAAAAAAAAAAAAAAAAAAAAAAAAAAAAAAAAAAAAAAAAAAAAAAAATATTAAATATATATATATATATATATATATATATATATATATATATATATATATATATATATATATATATCATCTGGCATCTCAACCTCAAGTTTTAATAATTAAACATGAACTGTATTTAATTAGGGGAAATAAAATATTGCTTGTAGTGTTGATATGTCTTAAAAACTATGGCAAAAAAAAAATCAAAATTTGGATTTCCTGAGACCAAAATTCCTTTGAACTTTCTTTCTCTCTTTCTTTCTTTATTTATTTACGAATTGTTTCTTTGTCTGTTTTTTGTCTCTTTATTTATCTATTTGTCTATATATCTATTAATCTACTTATTAATTTATCTATTTATTAATCTACCTATTAATATATTTATTGATCAATCAGTCATCAAACAGTCTATCTACTATCTTTGTATCAGTCTATCTATCAATCTATCTATCAATCAATCAATCTATCTATCTACCTACCTTTCTATCTATCTACCCATTTATTTATGCAAATCAGTAGTTAAAATACTTCCACATACTATAAGATATTCAAAGTACGCATGAGACTGGATACACCAACAGGGACACATATGTATCAGGGAAATCCACGAGGATACGAGGATACTCTATTTTCCACTCGGAATGAGACTGAAGGAAAATATATCAATATTTCCGCTTTGATCTATGACTTTTGAGGTTGGGAGTGTCTTCCCCAAACGGCCTTATAACGTGTTCGTCTTCTTTATCTTCTTGCTTATTCCCTTTCTTCTTCTTCTTCTTCTTCTTCTTCTTCTTCTTCTTTTTCTTCTTCTTTCGTTCTCTCTTCTTCTTCTCTCTATCTTTCCTCTTTCTCTCTTTTCCTCTCTCCTCTCTCTCTCTCTCTTCTCTTCTCGTCTTCCTCTCTCTCTCTCTCTCTCTCTTTCTCTCTCTCTCCTTTACTCTCTTCTTTCATCATGTCTACTCTTCTCTCTAC
>NC_051392.1:3781880-3786880 GCF_015228065.2 Penaeus monodon | reverse complement strand
TACTACTATCATATCTAATATAGATATATATATATTTATATATATATGCTTGTGTGTCTCTCTGTATACATATATACCTATATCTGTCTATGTTATTACTTCCATGCATATATACTACATACTAATATATAATATATATATATATGTATATATATCTAATTATATATATTATATATATATATATATATATATATACTATACCTCCTATCTATCATCCATATATACTTCTATATATCTATCTATATATATATATATATCATATATTATAATATATATTATAAATGTACACACAACGCACACACACACACACACACACACACACATATATATATGTATATATACATATATATATATATATATATATATATAACTATATATAATATATTATAATATATATATATATATATATATATATATTATAGTACATATACGTATATATAACATACATATATATGGATATATATATATATCTATCTCTCTATCTTATCTATCTATATTTGTGTGTGTGGTGTGTGTGTGTGGGTGTGTGTGTGTGTGTGTGTGTGGTGTGTGTGTTGTGTGTGGTGTGTGTATGTGTGTGTGTTGTTGTTGTGTGTGTGTGTGTGTATGTGTGTGTGTGTGTGTGTGTGTGTGTGTGTGTGTGTGTGTGCTGTGGTGTGTTGTGTGGGTGTGTGCGCGTGTATAAATTTATATAGAGATATATATATATATATATATATCTCTGTATATATTATATTATAATTGTATATATGTATATAATATATCTTATATATATATATATATATTTTATATATATATATATAATTATATATTATATATATATATATATAGTATATATATATTATATTATATAGTATATCTATATATATATAATATACATATTATATATATATAATATATATATCATATATATATATATTTCTATAATATATATATATATCATATATATATATATATATATATGTGTGTGTGTGTGTGTGTGTGTGTGTGTGAGTGAGTGTGTTATAGAGTGTGAGAGGTTGGTGTTTGTGTGTGTGTGTGATAGATAGATAGTTAGAGAGAGAGAGAGAGAGAGAGAGGGAGATTTTTATATATGTGTCTATATATGTGCTAATGTATATAGATAGATATATCTATAATATATATATATATATATATATATATATATATATATAGCGATTATCATATATATATATATATATATACATCATCTAAATTATATATATCTATATATATCATATATATATATCTATATATATATCTAATATATCGTCTCTTATATATACCTATCCACACACCCAACGCGCACCACCACACAGACACACACACCCAACAACACCCCCCCACCACACACACACCCACACACCCCACAAACACACACACCCCCCCACCCACACACACACACCCCACACCCACACCACACACACACACACACACACACACACATATACATATGATATACTATACTATATATATATAATTATATAAATAAAACAAAAACAAAAGAAAAAGGCGAAATTATATAATATATATATATATATATATGTACATATACATATATATATGTATCTATCTATCTATCTAGCTATCTATCTATCTCTCTATCCTATCTATATATATATAACATACATTATATATATATATATATATATCTATATATAATATATAGATATGATATATATATATATATATATATATCTATGTGTGTGTGTGTGTGTGTTGTGTGTGTGTGTGTGTGTGTGTGTGTGTGTGTGTGTGTGTGTGTTGTTGGTGTGTGCGTTTGTGTGTGTGTGTGTGTGCATGCGGGTGTTGTGTGTGTGTGTGTGTATAACTAGATAAGACAGATGATAGATAGATAGATAGATCACTATATATAAATAGATAGATGGGAATAGATCGATATATAGATTCATACATATTCATATATATATGTACATATATATATATCTATATATATATATAGATATCGATATATATATATGCCATATATATATCTATCTAGATAATATTATATATCTAATATCATCTATCTATCTCTATCTAGATATCCTAACTCTCTCTATACTCTATATATATCTATATAACACCTTACATTTCTAGAGGCCTCTTCTCGAGTCATGCCCTCAAAAAAAAAAAAAAAAAAAAAAAAAAACACCTCTGTTATCACATATCTATGCATGTCGCTATGCTAATGTAATTACGAGACTTACGGCGAAACAGAAGGACAACCTCTCACGCCTCCTCCCCCCACCCCCACCCCTACCCCCACCCCCAAATCCACCCGTTACCCCCCTCCCCCAGTTCCACCACTATCCCTACCCCTACCCCCCACCCCATTGCCCCCCACCCCCACCTCCACCCGTTACCCCCACCCTCTCCCCCCACCTCCACCCCCTACCCCCCAGCTCTACCCCACTACCCCCCACCCCACCCCCTCATTCCCACGGTCATCCCACGCATGCGCAGAACAGCTGGTGTTCGTTGCAGCATCCTTCCCTCCCTCGTGGGTCTCAGCTCATCAAGTTATCTCGTGATGAGACTGCGTAGACCGCGGATTGGGGGGGGGGGGGGGAGTGGGGGGATGGGGGTGGAGTGGGGGTGGAGTGGGGGGTAATGGGGGGAGGCTGGGGAAGGGAGGGATGGGGAGGGGATGGGGAGAGGATGAGGGGGTGCAGATGAAGTAGGAGGGAGAAGGAGTGAAGAAAGATGATGGGGAGGAGGAGGAAGAGTTGGACAGAAGAGAAGAAAGAGGAGATGGAAATAGAAAAAAAAGGTTAGGAAGGAAGATAAAGGGAAGGAATAGAGTAGAGAGAGAAATGGGGAGATGACAACCACCCCCCACCCCCTCTCCCCCTCCCCACCCCCTCGTGACGCAGGGAAGGTCCCCCGGGGCGGTCGCTCGCTTGTGATGCTGCCCAGTCTTCTTGGGGGAAAAGCTGGGGGGGGCGGGGGGGGGGGGAGGCTGTGATCTCAGATTTTCTTCTTTTATTTCTTCTTTTCTCTCCCTTTTCTTTTTTCTCTTTTTTTCTTCTTCATTTTTTTTTCTCTCTTCTTCTCCTTTCCTTTTACTTTCTCCTTTTCTTTTTTTTCTTTTTTCCCTCTTCTTCTCCTTCTTCTTCTTCCTCTTTCTCTCTCCTCCCACTTTTTAAAATCTCCTCCCTCCCTTTCCTCTTTTCTCTCTCTCTCTTCCCTTTCCTCCCTCTTTTCTCTCTCCTCTCCTGTCTCCCCTTTCCTCTTTTCTCTCTCCTTCCCTTCCTCCCTTCTCATCCTCCTTTCCCTCTTCCCCCTCTCCTCCCCTTCCCTCCATCTCCTCTCTGTCTTCGCCCCCTCCTCCTCTTCTTCTTCTTCTTCTTCTTCTTCTTCTTTTCTTCCTCTTTCTCTCTTCTTCTTCCTTCCATCGCTTTTGCATCCTCACTCTCTTTCCCCTTTTCCTCTTTTCTCCCTCCCCTTCTCTTTCTTTCTTCCTTTTCCATTGCTCCCTCTCCTCTTTTCCTTCCCTCTTCCCCTATTCTTTAATTCTCTCATATTTTGCCTTTGATACTTTTCCTTCTTTCTCCCATTCCCTCTTCTGGCTTTACACTTATTCCCTTTTTCTCTTCTTCTCTCCTTCTTCCCTCATTCCTTCTCTCCCCTATCTCCTTCACTCATTCCTTCTTCCCGTTCTTTCCTCTTCTCTTTCTTTCTCTCTTTCATCTCTCGCACTCTTTCTTCCCCGCATCTCCTATTCTCTCTCTCCTCTTTCGTTCCTTTTCTCCTTCTCGTTCACTCTTTCTCCCTCTCCCTTCCTTTTTTTCTCCCTCTCTTCTCCTTCAGTTCTCCCTTTCATCTCTTCCCTTCCTCTCTTTTCCGTCCTCTTTCCCTCCCTTTTCCTCTTCTTTACCTCCCTCTCCCTTCCCCTTCTCCTTTTTCTCTTCTTCTTTCCTCCTCCTTCTTCACTTCCCTCCCTCCCTCCCTCCACCTACTTCCTTCTTCACTTCCCTCCCTCTCTTCTCGTCTCTCTTCCCCTCCTCCTTCTCTCCTTCTCTCCCCACATCTCCTCTCATCTTCCCTCCTCCTTTCCTCCCTCTCCTCTCCTTTTTACCTCCCCCTTCCTTCCTTCTCCCCTTCCCCTTTCCTCCTTCTTCCCTCCCTCTCCCCTTATCCCTTATCTCCCTCTCCCCTTCTTGTTCCCTCCCCCTTCCCTCCCCCTCCCCTCCCCCTCCCCCCCCCTCTCCCGAAATGAAAGACTGGGTCATAATTATATTACTTCTGGTTTGGTCTCGGCACCAACTCCTTTGTCTTGGCTGACCTTTTAAATCCCTCTATTTCTTACCTTTGTTGGATTTTTCTTTCTCTCTCTCTTTCTTTTTTTTTTCTCTCTCTCCTTTTCTCTTGTATACTCTCTTTCTTTCTGTCTGTTTGTCTGTCTGTCTCTGTCTCTCTCTCACTTTCTCTTTCTCTTTGTCTCTGTCTCTGTTTCTCTCTCTCGCTCTCTCTCTCTCTCTCTCTCTCTCTCTCTTTCTCTCTCCTCTCTCTCTCTCTCTTTCCTTCTTTTCTTTATTTCAATTCCGTCGGACATTGCTTTCATTCACTTGCTTCATTTTTCCATTTTCTTTTCTGTCACTTTTTCTTTCTTTCTTTCTTCCCGTCAGCCTTTTTTCTCTCCCTCTTCTCTATCCCTCCTCTTTCTTCATCCATTTTTTCCCTCTCTGTTTGTTTCTCTTTCCATTCACTTCTTCCCTTCGTTCTTTTTTCTTCTGTTTCTTTTTGTCGTTTATATATTTTTAAACCTTTTCCTGAATTCATATCTTTTATTTCCCTTCTCTCTCATTTCTTTCATCACCAAGATATTTTTAATTGAATTTGTTGATAAAATTGACAAAAATTCGTGCATAAGGACCTTAATCAAAGCCGAAATGACAGGGATTCGAACACAGTCTCTTTTCTTCATTATTTCATTCCTTTCATTAAATTTTATTTATATTAATTTCTCGTAATCATTTTAAAAAATTTTGTATTTT
>NC_051392.1:3740443-3742943 GCF_015228065.2 Penaeus monodon | reverse complement strand
AAAGCTAAAAAGCTAAAAACTCACGGTGAAAGAAGAATCAGTTTAGAGTGAGGTTCATCGCATGTCAAATGAAGCTTAAACCGCATGGTGAGTGGGTGATGAGTTCATCGTGAACTTTCTTGAATGTTAAATGTACCTATAATAAGTCTGTGGTAAGTTTATCAAAGGGAAAAGGTAGTTCTTGTCGTAAGGGATGAGTGGATGATGAGTTTATCTGAGTTTTAGAGTTAGCGAGTGCTTGGTGACGAGTGGAGAAGAACTATAGGTCAGCTGTGTGTGTGCTCGTGCTTGTGTGTGTGTGTGTGTGTGTGTGTGTGTGTGTGTGTGTGTGAGTGTCTATGTGTGTATGTATGTGTATATGTATCTTTGTGTGGTGTGTGTGCGTTGTGCGTATCTGAGTGTCTATTTGTATATGTATGTGTATATATATCCTTGCGTGTGTCTGTGTGTGAACGTTTGTAAGACGGATTACGCAAAAGTTAGAAGAACGTTCGAGTCGCAGTTCCATTATTCACCAGAGGGAAGATATGTTTTTTTTTAACCTTTTTTTATTTTCTTTTTTTTCGGCATCTTCTGAATTTTTGAAAATGAATGGCACGCACAATGGATTTTTTTATTTATTCACTACTTGGATCACAGTAGTTTTGCGTTTTCTTTGAGAGATATTGGGAAAAAATGTAATAATTATTGCATCTGAGGGAGAAATCACATAGTTTCCTACTTTTGGTGTTACTGTGGAAGAAAATTACGATAAAATAGATAGACAGATAGATAGACAGATAGATAGAAAGAGAGATAGACAGATAGATAGATAGAGAGATAGACAGATAGATAGAGGGAGGGAGACACACACACACACATACACACAGATAGATAGATAGATAGATAGATAGATAGATAGAGAGAGAGAGAGGAGAGAGAGAGAGAGAGAGGGGGGGGGGGACGAGGAGATAGATATAGAAATAAATAGAGATAGAGATAGATAGATAGATTGATAAATAGATATATAGATAGATAGATAGATAGAGAGAGAGAGAGAGAGAGAGACAGAGAGAGACAGAGGAGAGAAAAGAAAAAAAAAAGGAAAAGAAAAGAGAACAGAATATAAGATAATGAAATAAAACAGTGTCGAATTGTCCGAAATTTTATACAAGGAGTCAACAAAGCACCGTAAATGATTCAAAGAGTGTCCTCCTTTTCCTTCCCCTGTATTATAACCACGAAAGCACATTTCCCTGAATTATGTAATAGGCATTTCACACTACATTTCCGAAGCAATACCTACTTTGGCATTACGTAAAGGAAATAAGACATGCAAGTCGTGAAGAATGACTTTGAGCCTTTGTGAGATCTAGCATTTATTGTGGAACTTGGAAGGTACGAATAAATTTTCCATTTTCTCAAGACGAAAGAGGTACGTTTGACTTTTTTCTTCTGTTTTTTTTTTGTTGTTGTTGTTTTTTTTCTCTCTCTCGCTTCAGAGTCAGAATCGTTCGTCTTTCTCTTCCATTTCTCTTCTTTTCTTTTTTCCTTCTTTTTTCTGTCTGTATCTTTCCCTTTACAGCTTGCCTTAAACTTGGTAAGATATATATGGGCGTCTGCAGGGGACTTCTCTCGTCTTTTGTCTCTCTCACTCTCTCTCTCTCTCACACTCTCTCTCTCTCCCTTTTCTCTCCCCTTCCCTCTCTCTCTCTCTCTCTCCTCCTTTTTTTCTTTCTTTCTTCTCTCTTTCTCTCTGTCTCTGTCTCTCTCCTTCTCTCTCTCTCTCTCTCTCTCTCTCTCAACTCTCTTCTCTCTCTCTCCTCTCTCCTCTCTCTCTCTCCTCCCTCTCTCTCTCTCTCTCTCTCTCTCTCTCTCTCTCTTTCTGTCTGTCTTACGACACCGTTCACTCTACCGAGACAGAGTCTGCAGAGAAGCCCCCCTGTGTCTTTTGAAGCAAGAGGAAAAACTATGTCCTTCCCTTCCCCTTCTAGGTATCACTTTTTCTCCCTATTTTTTCTTCCCCCTTTTTCTTCTTTCCCATTTTTCTTCACATTTTTTTTTCTTTCAACCCTCTTCTTACTTTCTTTTCTTTCCCCTTTATTATTTTTTTAAGGATGAAGAGGCGCCGAATCCCTTTAGAAACTCGAGGTAGAGTGACAAAGCTCTGACCACAAGGAAAGGTGGTGTGATGGTTTAAGTGTGGTTTGTTTTAATAATCGATTATTTATCGTATCGTTGATCATTTATCTTATCAGTTTATAAGCTGAAAAAATGGATGGATTAATTTTTTTTTTACTTTATCTAAACATGCAATGGTTTCGAAATTGATTATCAAGATAATTTTATTTTTTTTTTTGTATTTATTTTATACGTAGTGAATATATTTTACTTATTAAGATGGTGTTAGTTTATCTGTGTGTCTGGCTGTCTGTCCCTTATGAGGATTATGAATAACCACAATCATCGTATCATCTCATAACTAGAGAACAGGAATGCCGAAACAAGTGATAATGATAAT
>NC_051392.1:3717943-3725443 GCF_015228065.2 Penaeus monodon | reverse complement strand
AATATCTGTATATATATATATATATATATATATATATATATATATATAATATATATAATATATATCATAAATAATATATATATATAATATATATATATATATATATGTATGTATGTATATATATACACAACTCACACACACACAGACACACATACACAGACACATACACAAAACACACACACACACACACACACACACACAACAACACACACACACACACATATATATATATATATAAATATATATAATATATATATATATATATATATAAAATATATATATATATGATAATATATATATATAATAATATAGATATATATATATATATATATATATAAATATATATATATAGATATATAAATATATATAAAGAGAAACAGACAACAACAGTAAAAATTATGAAAATGATGATAATGATAATAATAACAATGACTGCGATGATTGATAATAGAAAGAAAAACAAAATAATAAGAACAGCAACAGAAATAATAATGATAACAATAGTTGTAAAAAAATGCCTTTTAATCTATAGTTTTATCAAGGAACATCTATACAGAATATTCCGAAATAGTCCTCATTCAGGGAGGAGTTTGTAAGCCAGTCGACGCGTCGCCATTAAGCGAAAGAAAGAGAGAAAGAGAGAAAGAGAGAGAGAGAGAGAGATAGGAAAGTGAGTCAGCAGACACAGAGTGATTCACAAAGAAAAGGAAATTTTAGTGTCAGGAAGAAAAAAAAACTTTTTCTTCCTATTCCTCCGTCTCTCCTTTTTTTTTTGTTTTAATTTGTTTATTTATTCGTTTATTTGTTTATGTGTCTGTTTATTTACTTTTCTTTGTTATTGATCTTTTTTTTCCTTTTTTTTTTTTAATTTTATTTTTTATTATTTTACTTGTGAATTATTCTCTCTTTCGAATTCCCTTCCTTTTGTCATTCTTTCATTTTCGTTATCGCCTTCTGTACCATCACGTTCTTCCATTTTATTTCTTTTTATTTCGCCTTCTTTTCTATTTCTTGTTTTTTTTCCCTCTACAATAAATCGATGAAGCATCACTAGTACAAACTTTACACAAAACCAAGAGTCATAATAACCCTGACTACGTTATTAGTATCAATTCTGTAGGAAATAAAACCACTTTCTCGTCTCAGTAGATTGCGATCATCTCTCTGAGCAGAGATCTAGCGTTCGAAGACCCAAGCTGGGCCGACATTGCTCTCCGGAAGGGCATCCAGGCAGATAAGACCTGGAAGTACATAGCTTTAGTTTCAAAAGGTGGATTATTTTTGCAAGAGATATGAAGATTAAAAAAAAAAACTGTTTGTTTGTTTCGTTTGTATTTTGTTGATATTTATCCACGCCGTTTGAGATTTGTTGAATTATAGTTGTGATAGATAGATAAATAGGTTATATGTAGAGAGAAAAGAGAAGAGGAGAAGAAAAGAAAGGAAAAGAAAAAAAAAGAAAAGAAAAGAGAGAGAGAGAGAGAGAGAGAGAGAGAGAGAGAGAGAGAGAGAGAGAGAGAGAGAGAGAGAGAGAGAGAGAGAGAGAGAGAGAGAATGAGAGAGAGAATGAGAGAGAGAAAGAGAGAGAGAGAGAGAAAGAGAAAGAGGAAAGGAGGAAAAGAGAAAAGAGAGAGAGAGACAGAATGACACAGACATACTTAAGGTAGACAGACCGAGAATGCAAAAGACAGACCTGCCCCGTGTTCCCGCGTTGCCTCTTCTCTCTCTCTTTTATCCCTCTCCTCTCCCTTTCCTCTTCCTCTCCTGGAATCAAGATGGATTTAGAAATTGTAGTCTCATTCTCAATAAATCTAGTTTTTGCATTGTGGACAGAGTCAACATCATACCTATTAATTGTTTTCTCACCTTTCAATACAATATATATATATATATATATATATATATATATATATATTTATTTATTATTATTATTATTATTCTTTTTTCAAAGACGGTAAATAATTTTATCTTTCATAAAAACAAATGGACGAAACATAAATTTCAGAAATTCAAAAATATATATATATTAGAAATTTAAAAAGTATGACAGACAATAATTTATATCAGAATAAACCAATTTTTCATCGGTATTTTTTTTCGTTTCTTTCTTTTTTCACTGACAGATTTTTCATTGATTCTTACAATAAATAAAATCATTGATGAAAAAAATTTAATGATGATATTGATAATGATAATGCTTGTAATTATAATGGAGATATCGATCATTATGATAATGATTAATACAGTGATATAATAATGATAATGGTAATGAATAGTAGTGATAATTATGACAGTAATGATAATGGTAATTGTTTGGTCATTATGATGATAATGGTAATAATGATAATAATAATGATAGTAATAATAATAATGATAATGATGATAATAACAACAATTGTATTAATGATACACATAACGATGAAAATAGTAATGATAGTAATGATAATAATAATAATAATAATAATAATAATAATAATGATAATAATAACGATAATAATGATGATAATAATTATTATTACTATTGTTATCATTATTATTATTATTATCATTATTATTACTATTATATTCTACTATATTACTATTATTATCATTAGTATATTATTACTATCATAATGATAGAAATCATAATGATAGTAATAATAATAATGATAATAATGATAATAATAACAATAATAATAATGATAATGATAATGATGATGACGATGATACTAATGATGATGATGATGATTATAATAATAACAATGATAATAATAATAAGCAATAAAACACGATAGCATGCTAAAAATAATAAACAGAAATAAGAATGACTAGGATAAAGCATGAAAAGAAAAACAAAAACAAAAAAGCACCAAAGAAATTTACACAAAGCAAACCCAACCATAAAAAAAAAGATCGTGAAAACAGACACAAAACACACGGCAATAGCCCCAGACATTATGAAAGATTACATATAATTGCCTATAAACCCAAAATATATAACAGGCGACGTTCTCATACCTTCATAAGCTACCTATACAATATAGATAATCCTCTTTAGAACATTACTATTTTAGGGGCATTAGTAGGGCTCGTGAGGCCATAAATCGACTGCAGTCAGGTGACCTTATAATCACACGGGATCTAATTAAAAGCGAAAAGATAGAGGTTTTGATAATGGTGTATGCTGTCGTTGGGAGTCGAGGGAGAGAATGGTGACTTGCAGATTTTTTATTTTTCTTTATTATTATTATTTTTTTTTTTGGGGGGTGTTGCTATTTTTGTTGTTGTTGTTGTTGTTGGTGGTGGTGGTGGTGATGATGTTGGTGCTTTTGTTGGTGGTGCTGGTGATGGCGGTGGTGTTTTTGTTGTTGGTGGTGATAATGGTGGTGGTGATGTTGTTAGTGGTAGTGTTGTTGATGAGATGGTGGTGGTGTTTTATGATGTTGTTAGTGGTGGTGGCGGTGATGGTGGTGTTGATGGTGGGGGTGGTGATGGCGTTTTTGTTGTTGGTGGGTGGTGTGTTTTTGTTGTCGCTGTTGTTCGTGGTGAAGTCATTCTTGTTTATTATTGTTGTTGTTGTTGTTGTTAGGTGTCGTTGTTGTTGCTGATGATGATGCTTTTGTTGTTTGTGGAGATGGTGACGTCATCCCTTTTTTTATTATTATTGTTGTTGCTGTTGTTGTTTTTTTGTCATTGTGTTCGTCGTTGTTGTTGTTGTTGTTTTGTCTCTGTGTTTGTCCTCTCCTCTCACCAACCTCTTCCTCCCCCACTCCTCTCACTCCCCTCCCCCCCCTCCTCTCTACTCCTGTCCTCTTCTGGCTCCCCTCATCTTCTCCTCCCCCCCCCTTACCCTCTTCCCCTCCTCTTCTCCTTCCCCCTTTAATCCTCCCCTCCTTCCCTTCTACTCCTTCTCTCTCCCCTTCCCACTCTCCCCCTCTCCTCCCCTACCCTCTCACCTCTTCCCCTCTCCTCCCCTCACCTCTTCCCCTCTCTTCTCCCCTCACCTTTCCCCAGTTTCCCCTCTCCCATCCCATCTTCCCCCCTCCCTCCCCATCTCCTCCTCCCCCTCTTCCCCCCTCCCACTCCCCCCCCTCCTTCCCCCTCACGTCGAGCCACTCACTCGGCAAGTAACACGTGACTCATTAAGCAGATTAGAAGCCAATCTGTTCATTTAATCCTTGAGAGTTTTCAATCAATGGAACTCTGCCCGACTAATCCATGGGGGGGGAGGGGAAAGGGGGGGAGGGGGGGAGGGGGAGGGGGTATGTCTTCAGGTCGGGGGGCGGGGTGAAGGAGGAGGGGGGGTAAGGTGAGGTAGGGGGAGGTATGTCTTCCGGGGTGGGTCGGGGGGGGTGAAGGAAGAGGGGAGGGGGTCTTAGGATGAGATAGGGGGGGGGAGGGTAATGGGAAGGAGGGACTGTGAAAGAAGGAATGAAGGAAAGAGGTAATGGACGCTTTATTTACTTGTTTTTGTTTATTTTGTATTTGTTATGGTATATGTATCATTATTCTTTCTCTCTCTTTTTATGCCTTCTTTTCCATTACTTCCCCGCTGTTTTCCCCTTCTCTCTTTCTTTCACAACCCTTTCTTTTCTCTCTCCCTCGCTCTCTCTCTCTCTCTCTCTCTCTCTCTCTCTCTCACTCTCCTCCTCTCTCTCGCTCGCTCGCTTTCTGTCTCTTTCTCTCTGTCTGTCTCTTTCTCTCTGTCTCTCTCTCTCTCTCTCTCTCTCTCTCTCTCTCTCTTTCTTTCTTTCCGTCTGTCTCCTCTTTCTCCGACTCTTCCTTGCATTTCTATCTTCCTTCCTTACTCTCTCTTACTCTACTCCTCCTTTTTACTTTCCCATCTCTCTCTTACACCTCTCTTTCTCTTATTCTGCCCTTCCCCATTTCTCTCTTTCTCTCTTGCTCCCCCTTTCTAACTTTTTCCTCATTTCCTCTCTTATTCTACCCTTTCCCTCTTCTCTCTTCCTCTTCCCTTGGTACTTTTCTCGCTCTCTCCCTCTTTCCTCTTCTACTTTCCCCTTCCTTCTTTCTCTTACTCTTCCTCTCCTTTTTTCTCCTTCCTTCTTTCTTCCTCTCTTCCTCTTTATTCTCTTCCTCTTTTTCTCCTTTTTTCTTTCTCCTTCCTTCTCTCTTACTCCCCCCTTCTCCCCCTCCTCTATTAGTCTTCCCTTCCCTCTTCGCTTCATCAATTTCTGTTCCTCTCTTTATCTCCCTCCATTCCCTTACCATTCACTCTCTCCTCCTCATACCTTATAACCTTAATCTTGACTAATATCCTTCCCCCTCTCTCCCCTCTCTTCCTCTCTTTCTCCTACTCCCCTCTTCTCCTTATCTCATCCTCTCTCCCTTTCACCCTCTCCCTCTCCCTCTCCCCTACCTCTATTCCTTTTTCCATCTCCATTTCTCTCTCTCTCTCTCTCTCTCTCTCTCTCTCTCTCTTGCTCCCTCGCATCCCTCACCCTCCCTCCCTCCCTCCCTCTCTCTTCCTCCCCCCCACCCCCCCCCCTCTTACCCTCCCTCCCCTCCCTACTCTCCTCACAGACCGTGCATCGCGGGGTTAATTCGACCGAACCCCTCCCCCCCCCTCGACCTCCTACCTTCCCCCACCCCCACCCCCCTCGCTCTCCCCCAGGAACGGGTCTCCCCAATGAGGCTTATTTCAAATGGAACTTTACCTAAATGGCCTCATCAATCTTGGTCGAGAGCATTGGCTGCCCAGGTCAAAGGGCAGTGGCCCAGTCCTCTCCTTAGTTTAAGGGAATGAAGAGAGGGGGAGTGAGAGGAGTGAGAGAGGGGGTGAGTGGGTGTTGAGAAGGGGAGTGAGAGGGGGAATGAGAGGAACAGAGACAGAGAGAGAAAGGAGTGAGAGAGAGAGAGAGAGAGGAGTAAGAGAGAAAGAAACAGAGGCAGAGAGATAAAGGAGAGAGAGAGAGAGAGAAGGAGTGAGAGGGAGTGAAAGAGGAGTGAATGTTTTCGATGCGCGTGTATTTGTCTGTGTGTGTGTAGGGATGAGTTTTTTTTCTTCTTCTTCTTCTTTCTTACTCCTCTTTTGGTTCTGTTGATTAACTTACCGGTTTCACAATTAATCTAAATGATACCTATTTCATTAGTTAATCTATAAACATATATTTTTTTTCTTTTACATCTCATAAGCTTCATTAATAAATCTACTTATCATTATTTATTCTAATTCACAAGTAAGTCATTTCACTAATTAATCTACTTCTTTATTAATTACAAGTCTCATAATCCTTAATGTAATAGCAGTACGTTCCTTTTTTTTTAGTTAAGTTCCCCCTGCGGCAGTTCTTGTGTGTGATGGCATAGGGATGGTTGGCATGGGGGGAGGGGAGGGAGAGGGGAGGGGGAGAGGGAGGGGAAGCGAGGGGGAGTGGGGGAGAGGGGGAGAGGGGGAAGAGGAGAGGGAGAAGAGAAGAAGGGGAAGGGGAAGAGGAGTGGAAGGGAAAAGGCAGGGGATATATATATAATATATATATATATATATATATATATATATATTATATATAATATATTAATTGTGTGTGTGTGTGTGTGAGTGTGTGTGTGTGTGTGTGTGTGTGTGTGTGTGTGTGAGAGAGAGAGGAAGGGTGAGGGGGAGAGGGGGAAGGGGGGGGAGAAGGAGAGGAAAGTGATAGGACCCAGAGGGGGAGAGGGAGGAGGAGAGGAGAGGGAGGAGAAGGGGGAGAGGGAGGAGGAGGGGGAGAGGGAGGGGGGGTTCTAACTGACCTGAATTTTTTTATTTTTTTTACCCACGCACGGTATCGTTCATGACTATTGGAAGGTTATCATGCAAGGTAGAGAAGTGAGGGGAAAAATGTGTTTCGCGTGTTGTTGTTTGTGTTGTTGTTTGTGTCGCTGTCTGTGTTGTTTGTATTATCTTCGTTGTTTTTTTCTTGTTGTTTGCGTTGTTGTTTGCTGTCGTCAAAGGTAGAGTTTATGATCTGTTTGTTGTTTTGTGTGTATTAATGTGTTTGTTTATATTAAGAATCGTCGTTCGTGTAATTGCTTAAAGGGTGTTTTATTGCGGTCGTGTTTGTGAGTGTGTTTGTTAGTGAGTGTATTTGTGTGTTTCTCCTATTCTGTCTGACTACTTTTTAACATTTTTATCATATATTTATCGTTTACTTATGTGCGTTTTTTTTTTTTTTTTTTTTTTTAACTCACCCTTAAAGTTCTTATCTCTTTAAATTTCCCAAATAAAATGTCCCTAACATCCTAATTAAAATATCCCAAATAGTTAACCTTGCAATCCACAGTGGTTGTGCGTCTAACAGACTTTTTTCACGGTATTTATAGCAACATATCTTAAAAAAAAAATATATATATAGTGTTACCAGGCTTTGAATATACATTCTAGTATATTTTCTGTATATCTGTAAGGTATGTAAAATGCTGTATATGATTTACTGGATTGTGTATATATAGTCATTGATTATAATATTCATGAGATAGGACTTAATTGCGCAATTTTTAATTAACTATCGTGAGAGGGAGGGG
>NC_051392.1:3706832-3707843 GCF_015228065.2 Penaeus monodon | reverse complement strand
TTTTCTTTTTTCTTTTCTTTGCCCCTTTTTTTGTTTTTTTTTTTTAAAACTATTCTTTTTAAATTTTTTTCTCCCCATCAATTTCTTGTTCTTTCCTTCTTTTCTTTTTCTTAATCTCCCCCTTTTTCCCTTTTCTTTTCTTGTATTATTTTTCCCCTTTCCTCTCCCCCTTTGTTTTTTGTTCTAAAAATTTTTGCCAAGCTTGTTTCTTTTTCAAAGGAATTCGGGGTTCCCTTTCTTTGTTCACTATTCTTTGTTTCTTTGTTCTTAATCAATTATTCTTTGTTCACTATTCTTTGTTTCTTTGTTCTTAATCATTTGTTCATTTTTCTTTCTTTTTTATTCCTTGTTCTTTATTCCTTGTTTTTTGTTCATTATTCTTTGTTCTTAGTTTCTTGTTTTTTTTGTTCCTTGTTCTTTATTATTTGTTTAATGTTTTTTGTTGATTGTTCTTTGTTCATTATTCATTCTCTTTGCTCCATATTTTTTGTTCTTTGGCCATTCTTCTTTGTTCGTTGCTCATAATTTAATCTAATGATAATAATAATAATAATAATAATAATAATGATAATAATATTAATAATAATAATAGTAATAATAATAATGATAATAATAATAATGATGATAATAGAATAATAAAATAATAATATAATGATATAATATTAATAACAATAATAATATAAATAATGATAATAAATAATAATAATAATAAAAAAATAATGATATGATAATAATAATGATGATAATGATAATAACAATAATAATAATAATAATAATAATAATAACAATAATGATAATAACAGCAATATTGATGATAATAATAATAATAATAATAATTAATCAATTAATTAATTAATTAATTAATTATACGCCGTTATTTAAGCCAATCTGTCCCCAAACCCGGAAAGTAAAAAAAAAAAAAAAATAGAATAAAAAAAAAAATAAAATAAAGTAAAAAAAAAAAAAAATAGTTAACACGTTTTAATCCTGAATGACAAATGTATAAAAAAT
>NC_051392.1:3699332-3701832 GCF_015228065.2 Penaeus monodon | reverse complement strand
CAGTGCATCTGTCTTTTCTTCGGAGCTTACTCCTTGTGTCCCATCTTTTGTTTCCTTGTTTGTGTGTGGCAATGTTCTACCATAATTTCGTTTCAAATCTACCCTCTTAATTATTTTTTTGTAGTTTTCTCCCGTTGTTGAATGGCCCTTTTCTGAGTATGTTCCATTTGTTGTGCAGCCTTTCTATTGTTTCTTGTAGGTTTCTCTTTGTAGGATTTCTTTTATACCGGATCCATGTTTGATGTTTGATGTCCGAGGCTTCGATGAGTTGTTAAAATGGGATGCAAATGTTGCCTCATTAAAATGGAGGTGAAGGAATTAACCTTCTGACCTATATTGCCTTGGATTTCATTGTCCCATATTATACGAGACAGAGCCTCTCTGAATCCTGTCTAGTTTGCATTCTCCCACTTCCACATCGTCCTTTTCGTAGTCTTCTCCCTGGGTGTTCTTAAGCTAATCTTTGTTAAGATAGCTTCGTGGTCTGATGTCCCGAGATAACCAAGTGGGACAGACTTTACCTAATGAGTTGGAAAGTCAACAAAGTTCTGTAGGTCATGGACTAACATTAGTTCGTCGAAAGCTGATTGTACTCTGTGCTGGTCTAGGTCTCCAAATAACAAAAAATGATGGTAGATATAGGTGGTCTTTAGATGATCAAGGTTCTGCTTTATGAAATCTATAACTATTGTCCACAAAGAAGAATGCCGCGCTGTTTATTGTCCACCAGTCTGAAGAGTATTCACTCAATGCCGTCTGGTAAAGGAAAAGCTATTATATGTGGTTGCAGGTTTATTTTGCAATTCCTCCTCATTGCGTATTTCTAGTTTATTTTGTAGCATGGTGCAACCTAGTGCGATTCCTCCTCAGTGTGTATATCTATCTCTACGTATCCAGTTTGAATATTCTGAACTACGTGTATAAGTGGGCGGAACCCTGTCATCCAGGAGGGTCTGAGCTGCGAATACAACGTCCGCCTTCTGTTTATTTACGAAGTGGTGGGTTCGTTCCCCAACTTTGGTGTGGAGGCCTCTCACAGTTGCTGAAATAAATCGTAATTCTTTCTGTCCCTCACTCTCTCATTCTCATTCTCTCTCTGTCTCTGTCTCTGCCTCTCTCTCTCTCTCTCTCTCTCTCTCTCTCTCTCTCTCTCTCTCTCTCTCTCTCTCTCTCTCTCTCTCTCTCTCTCTCTCTCTCTCTCTATATATATATATATATATATATATATATATATATATATATATATATATATATATATATATATATCTTTCTCTCACTCCCGTCCATTCACTTTCGCCTCTCTTTATTTGAATTTCGCGGAATGAAAGAATCCTGACAGTAGTCGATACCTTTCTTGCAACTTTTTGCGCAATCGTGCAACATGAACACGTACAAGTGCTCGGCAAGAACGGAAGACAAACTAGTTGATATGCAATATTCATGCAATAACGGCAATATTTGTCGTTATTGTTGATGTTGTGCTTATCCAAGTCTTTGTTGATTTTCAAGATTTTGTTGCTGAAAAGGGAAAAAGGGAGAAAGAGAAAATGGAAAAGAATAAAGAAAAATATAAACACAGAATAAAAATTAAGGGAAAGGAAAATCCCCCTTAGTGTTCCAGCCTTATTGTGAAGAGAGAAAAAGAAAGAGAAAGAGAGAGAGAGAGAGAGAGAAAGAGAAAGAGAGAGAGAGAGAGAGAGAGAGGAGAGAGAGAGAGAGAGAGAGAGAGAGAGAAAGAGAAAGAGCGAGAGAAAGAAAGAAAGAGAAAGAGCGAGAGAAAGAGAGAGAAAGAAAGAATGAAAGAGAGAAGGAGAAAGAGAGAGAGAGAGAGAGAGAGAGAGAGAGAGAGAGAATGCCCTGTTGTGTCGTGGCGCCTTTGCAAGATGCATGAGAGAACTGCCTTGCAAAGAGCAGCACAAAAATCCTGTAGAATAGATGAGAAATATTTTTGTTTATTCATTTATTCCTTTCGTCATGTTTTTCTTCTTTTTATTTTTCTCCTTTTTCTTCTTTTTATTTTTCTCCTTTTTCTTCTTTTTATTTTTCTCCTTTTTCTTCTTTTTATTTTTCTCCTTTTTCTTCTATTTATTTTTCTCCTTTTTCTTCTTTTTATTTTTCTCCTTTTTCTTCTTTTTATTTTTCTCCTTTTTCTTCTTATTCTTATACCTCTTATTTTTTTATTCTTCTTCTTGTTCTTTTCCTTCTTCTTCTTCTTCTTCTTCCTCTTCTTCTTTTCCTCTCCTTTTTCCTTTTCTTCTTCTTCTTCTTCTCTCCTTCATCTTCTCATTTATTCTTCTTTTTCTTTCTACTCTTTTTCAAAAACATGACTTAATAGAAAACTAAAAGAAAACGTACAGGAATAAACGTTAATTATAAATAATAATAATAATAATAATAATAATAATAATAATAATAATAATAATAATAATAATAATAATAATAATAATAATAATAATAACAATAATAATAATATTAATAATAACAATAACAAGGATAATAA
>NC_051392.1:3674332-3679332 GCF_015228065.2 Penaeus monodon | reverse complement strand
TTCTGTCTGTGGATGTTTCTGTCTCTGTTTCTGTCTCTGTCTCGCGCTCGCGCGCTCTCTCTCTCTCTCTCGGTCTTTCTCTCTCTCTCTCTAGCTCTTTCTCTCTCTGTCTCTCTCTTCTCTCTCTCTCTCTCTTTCTCTCTATCTACTTCTTTCCATCTCTCTCTCTCCTATGGTCTCCTTTTTATCTCCCTTCCTCCCTCTCTCCCTCTCTCCCTCTCATCCGCCCTCCCTCCCTCCCTCTCTCCCTCCTTCCTTCCTCTTCTCCTTCCTTTCTTCTCTTTCTTTCTCCCTCCCTCTCCCTCCTTCAGTTCTTCCCTCCCCCTCCCTTTCTTTTTTTTTTCTCTCTCTTCCCTCTTTCATTCGCCTGAGATAAAAATAACGTAATTTTCTACTCGATGTATGTTTAGATTTCATTATGCTTGCACAGTACGCCTTTTGTGTGTGTGCGTGTCTGTGTCTGTACGTGTCTCTGTGTGTACGTATGTATAACCGTGCATGTATATATGTGCGCAACGTGGCATAATTGCACCTGATCTGAATTGCAAAGGAAGAGGGAGGTGGAGAAGAAAAGAAAGAAAGAAAAGGCACAGGGGAAAAAAAAAGTGCATTTGGTGTATTAAAGACGGGAAGATAAAGAACAGGAGAAAGGGAGAACAAAGATAATGCGGATAGAACAAGGGGGAGAAACGGATCGTATGAGAGAAGAGGAAAGAAAAATAATTACTTGATATTATATATATATATATATATATATATATATTATATATTTAATATATATATATATATATATATATATATATATATATATATATATATATATATATATATATATATATATATATATATATACATATATATACATATATATATATATATACATATATATACATATACATAAATGTATATATCTATATGTATGTATGTATGTATGTGTGTGTGCGTGTATACATAATTAACATCCCACATATTACATACCTACATACATGTAGGTCAGTATTTATATGTGTAGACATGCTTCCGTGTCTGTACAGATATCTGAAACACCTTTCTGAAAATTTGGGAAATCTTAATTAAGAAGATTCTTAATCTTCATTTCGACATTAAGACAGAAGAAGGGTAAAGAATATGTAAATGATAAATAGAAATAATGATAAGAAAAAGAAAAGAAAAGAAAAAAATATCGGCTAATCAAACAGGAACTGGGTTTGTAAAATCGTATGATATTTATAAAACCATATGTATATTTGTGTGTATATACTGCATTTATGTGTTTATGCATGCATGCGTGTGGATATCTTTTCACACACAAGAGAGAGAGAGAGAGAGAGAGAGAGAGAGAGAGAGAGAGAGAGAGAGAGGAGGGAGGGAGGGAGAAAAAGTGAAAGAGAGAAAGACATAAGAGAAAAAGAGAGATAGAGAGGTTGGCAGAGAAAAAGTGGGAGGAAGAAATACATACAAGGCAGACAGACAGACAGACAGACAGACAGAAAGAAAGACAGAAAGAAAGAGAAAGATAGAGAGAGAAAGAGAGAGAGAGAGAGGCAGAGAGAGAGAGAAGAGAGAGAGAGAGAGAGAGAGAGAGAGAGAGAGAGAGAGAGAGAGGAGAGACGACCATCAACACCCACTCACACGCGCGCAGGAAAAAGGTATTGATGAGAATTAATACCTTCACAGAGCAGGAGAAATAACTGGTGAGTTTAATCTCCATCGAAATGTAATCGAATTGTGTCACTTAATATCCATTGCGTTGTGAAATTCATTTTCATTTGCGTTTTTTTTCTGTATTTGTTTCAGTTGTTGCTCACACGTGCATTCACAAACATACATAAAAAAAAACACATATGCAAGCATACATAAATACACATACACATACACACACACAAACAAACAAACACTTACAAACACACACATAAAAACACACACAAACATATAAACGCACACACAAACATATACACAAGTCATACATAAACACACACACATACAAACACAAACAAACAAACACATGTAAACGAAGAAGCACACAGAGAAAAACAAAGGAAAGCTGAAGACAATTGAAGATAATAAGAGAAACGAAGAGGAAATGAAGATAATTATGAATAAACGAGAGATGAAGAGGGAAAGAGGAGAGGAAAAGAGTAAAAAAGAAGAGTGAAATAGGAGAGAGGAGAAGAATGAATATGAAGAAAGAACGAAAGAGGAGAGAGAATATGAGAGAAGAGAGAACTTCTAGAAAACGAAGGAATAGAAGAGAGAGGGAAAAGAGAAAATCCAATGAACAAAGAAAAACTAAGAAAAAAAAGGAAGAGGAAAAAAAAAGAGTAGAAAAAATAAAGGAAGAATGAGAGAATAGGGAATAATAACAAGACATAAAGAAGGAGACAATAAAGGAGAAGACAAAAGTAGAAAAAAAGTAGAAAAAAATACAAAAAAAAAAGAAATACGATGGAAATAGAAGAAAGAGAGGAGAATAAAAAGGAAGAAAGATATGAGAGAGGAAAAAGAGAAAAAAAAAATGAAAAGATGCCTTCAGAAATTGTGAATAGGTTACTGAAAAAAAACGAGATAAAAACGAATGTAGGAGAGAGGGGAAAAAGAATAAAGATACGGCATAGGGAAGAGACGATAAAGGGAAGAGAGAGTAGAAAAGGAGGCCTTGATGAGAGAGAGAAAATACAGAAGGAAAGAGAAAAGAGAGGAAAAGATAAAGAGACGAAGGAAGAAGAGAGAGAAAAAATCGAAAAATGACGAAGAGTGAGATAGAAGAAAAGAGAAGAGAAGAGAAAAAAAAAAGAAAAATATATCTTGCGAAACTTAATGAGACAGAAAAGGGACAGACATAGAAGAAGAGAAAAGAAGAGAAAGCAGAAAAGAGATAAAAAAAAGAAAATAAACAAAGACAAAAGAGGAAGAGAGAATAGCGAAGAAAAGATAAGGCAAAGAAAAAGGAAAAAAAAAAAAGAAAACAGATCAAGAAAACAGAAGACAAAGAGAGAAAAAAGGAAAGAAAAAAGAGATGAAGAAAAGAGATAAACAAAGGAGAAGAATAGAAGAAAGCGAACAGAAGAGTAATTCAGGATCAAAGAGAAAACTAGAAAAATATTCATGATTTTTTTTTTAATAAATGGAAACAGAAGAAACCAAGAATAAAAGAAGGTAATGAGAAGAGAATAAAGACGAAGAAGAGAGAAAGAGAGAAAATCAGACGAAGAGAAGGTATAATAGAAAATAAAATTAGATTAGTACAGAAAAAAAAATGGAATTGACTGAAGTAGAAGAAGAAAAAAGGAGAGGACGAAAAAGGAGAAGAAAAAAGAGGAAGATGAAGAAAAGGAAAAGAAGAAAAAGAAGAAGAGGAAGAAGAAAGAAAAAGAAAAAGAAGAAGAAAAAGAAAATAAGAAAAGGAAAAAGAAGATGAAGAATAAAACAAAAAAACAAAAACAAATAAAATCAAACAGAAGAGAAAAGAGACAAAGTAAAAAAAAAATGATATTGAAGATAGATTAGGAAACAGAAAAAAAGAAAAAAAAGGATGAAAGAGACACAGAAAGGAGAACAGAAGAAGAAGAAGGAAGAGAAGAAGGAACAAAAAAAAAATATTGGTCAAGAAGTCTTTTGAAAATTAATAGAAAGAGATAATAAGAAGAAAGACAGAAGTAAAGAAGAGAGGAGGAGAAAGAGAGATAAGAAATGAAGCAAAAAAGTCAAAGATGAACACAGGTCAAGAAACCTTTTGAAAATGAATAGAAAAGAGAAAATAAGAGAAAAGAGAGGAGAGGGAAGAAGAAAAGAGAAAGCAAATGAAAAGAGAAGAGAGGAGGAGAGAAGAAAAGAGAAGAGAATGAAAAACGAATAAAAGAAAGAGAATGAGAAATGAAGAAAATGAGAGAAAAGAGAGGAGGGGAAGAAGAAAAGAGAAGAGAAGAAGAGAGATAACGAATAAAGGAGAAGAGAAAAGAGATAAAGATGAACACAGCTCAAGAAATCCTTTGAAATTGGAAGGAAAGCGAAGGTGACACGGGTGCGTCTCCCTCACCAGGTAACTTGCATTTACGAAATTGGGAGAAGAGGGGGGAGGGGGTGGAAGGGGGGAGGGAGGGGAGAGGAAGGGGGGAGGGAGGGGATGGAAGGGGGGAGGGAGGGGGTGGAAGGGGGAGGGGATGAAAGGGGGGAGGGGGGGAGAGCACATGGGTGGGTGTGCGGGAGGGAGTGGGGGTAGGTGGGTAAGGATGGGTAAGGGAGAAGGGAAGGGGGGAAGGGAAAAGAGAAGGGAGAGGGAAAGGGTGGAGGGGAAGGAGAAGAGGAGAGAGGGGGGAAGGGAGAAGAGGAGAGAGGGGAGAAAGGGTGGTTGTAGAGAGGGTAAGGTAAGGGAGAAAAGAAAGGGTGGGACGAGGGAGAAGGGAGAAGGGAGCCAGGTTTGGTGGGGGTGATGGGGGCAAGATAGAAATACAAAAAAAAAAACGTAGGAGATAGAAGGAAGGGGTTTAAGGAGAAAGGGAAGAGGGAGAATGCACAGAGGAAGAGAGAACTGAGGTTTAAGGCAAGGAGGTTTATTAAGGCAAGAGGTAAAATTGTGGGGGGGGGGTGGTAAAGAGGGAGCGACGAGAGAGAGAAAGGGAGAGAGAGAGAGAGAGAGAGAGAGAGAGAGAGAGAGAGAGATGAGAGGAGAGAGGAGAGAGAGAGGAGAGAGAGACGAGAGGAGAAAGAGAGAGAGACGGAGACAGACAAACAAAGAGAGAAAGACAGACACAGACAGAGACAAAAACAGACAGACAGCAAGAGATAGAGATAGATAGATAGATAGATAGATAGAGAGAGAGAGAGAGAGAGAGAGAGAGAGAGAGAGAGAGAGTGAGAGAAAGACAGACGGACACACACACACACACACACACACACACACACACACACACACAGAGAGAGAGAGAGAGAGAGAGAGAGAGGAGAGAGAGAGAGAGAGAGAGAGAGAGAGAGAGAGAGAGAGAATGAAGGAAGCAACGGGG
>NC_051392.1:3666832-3669332 GCF_015228065.2 Penaeus monodon | reverse complement strand
GGGCGGAAGGCAATGGCAAACCACTGCTCTAAATTGCTCAGAAAAAGTCATGGAAGCCCATGTTTCGTCAAGGCCGCGGTGCCGAATGGTTAGAGAATCGGACTCAAGACTGTCACAACGGCAATCTGAATTCGAGGGTTCAAGTCACCGACCGCCACGTTTTTCCCCTTTTGGGCAAAGAACTTCACCTTGATTGCCTACCTAGCCACTGGGTGGCCAAAAGCCAGCCAAGTCAAGTGCTGGTCCCAAGCCCGGATAAATAGAGAGAATGATTACCTAAAAAGGTACCACCGGCACTCTCCGTGGAAAGGAACTGGGGACCCTACCACGCACTCACTCCAAGAGCATCACAGCATGAAAACTACAATTAAGTATCATGGGTGTGACCACGGCGGCTCAGACATGAAACTACCGTTAAAAGAAGATATATATATATAATATATATATTATATATATATATATATAGAATATATAAAATATAATATAAAAGAAAAAGATATATATATATTATATTATATTATATATATATATATTTTATATATATATTATATATATATATATAATATATATATATATATATATATATATATATATATATATTCTTTCTTTTTAACGGTAGGTTCATGTCTGAGCCGCCGTGGTCACAGCATGATACTTAATTGTAGTTTTCATGCTGTGATGCTCTTGGAGTGAGTGCTTGGTAGGGTCCCCAGTTCCTTTCCACGGAGAGTGCCGGTGGTACCTTTTTAGGTAATCATTCTCTCTATTTATCCGGGCTTGGACCAGCACTTGACTTGGGCTGGCTTAGCCACCAGTGGCTTGGCAGGTAATCGAGGTTAAGTTCCTTGCCCAAAGGGAAAAAACGCGCCGGCCGGGACTCGAAAACCCTTGAACTCAGATTGCCGTCGTGACAGTCTTGAGTCCGACGCTCTAACCATTCGGCCACCGTGGGCCCTTTTATATATATATATTATATATATATATATATATATATATATATATTATATTATATTTTATTATATATATATATTTATATATATACCATATATATATATATAATATATATATAATATATATTATATATATATATATACATATATATATATATATATTTATATATATATATATATATATATATATATATATACAGAGAGAGAGAGAGAGAGAGAAGAAAAACACCGTTAAAAACCCATGGCCATTCTCATTTTCCAAAGCCACTAAATAGACAGACAGACAAGACATAGATAGACAAATAAACAGACAAATAGATAGATGTACAGACTAATAGACAGATAGATAAACTGACATACAGACAGGCAGACAAACAGATAGACAGATAGATGAATAGGTACTATTAAAAAGATATGTAGACAATAAACACGGATATATGAAGCGATACATATGCATAAATAAATATAGATAGATCTATTTCAAATCTTTATAATTTTATGCAAGCTTGAGAGATCAGAGAAATTTCTTGCGTTGAGAATTATATACGAAGTTTCTAGACAAGTTATATACGAAGTTTCTAAAGACAGTTAAATCATGAATAACTAATGAAGAACAGTTTTAATAACTCATTCTGTGCATCCTCCCTGGTTTGCCTGTATTTTCCCTCGTATTCCGGTTGGCATGTGATTTGCATGTGGACTAATTATGAAAATATTTGTATTGATTGATTAAGTAGTTTGTCTGTACTAAAATTGAGTCACGAAAGTTGTTGTTATGAGTTAAATGTTAGAGTTAGGTATGTGAAATATTAACAATGTGTAGTTTTTTCTCCTTTCTGATAAGCCTGAAAACCATTTGAATACAGCTGATCACTGGTCTCTTAATAAACGTAAATTTCACAAAGTTTAACACAAAGTAAACTCTTCTAAGACTTTCTGATCAATATAGAGTACGATCTTTTTTTTTTAGATTATTATGATTTTCTCACTATTTTTCCTTTTTCCTTCTCGGAACTTTCGTTTACATTCTGACATTCGAGATTAAAAGTAAACCTGTTGGATATTCATAAACTTTTAAAACTGTCAGGTGAAAATAGAGGAGAGAAAATAGCTTTTGAGAAAGAGAGAGAAAATGTTTCATTCTTTGGCGAAGCGAAATCAATCGTATTTTGTTTTATCTTGCGTTTCGGAGATAGATGTTAAAATTACGAAACACTTGAAAATTTTATAAAAAAAAAATCATTATTATTAATTAGGTCTTTCTTTCTTCGTTTATTTGTTTACTTATTTGTTTTTGTTTATCAAGGAATTTATTGTTTGTTTGTTTGTTTGTTTGTGGTGTGCGTGTGTACTGGTTGATTTTGATAAGTTGTCTCTCTAATATTTGAGTGTTTCTATTGCATTTTGTGTGTCTGTTCGTGTTTATTTGCGACTCTTAATACAGATTTGAAACGGAGAATGAAATATTTCGTTTTTATTTATGCTTTTTTAACATCTTACTTTCATTTTTATCACCCTTATCACTTCTTTAGTAGTATACTGTTTTCTCT
>NC_051392.1:3646832-3649332 GCF_015228065.2 Penaeus monodon | reverse complement strand
TTCGTTTGTGTCACGATATCTATAGTTATAAGACGTACAGCCTATTTATCTTCTTTATTGTTAATTACGGTGAAGATTTCCATTCAGTTGGATATTGTTTTAATCTTTCTGTTTTTTTCCGGATCTTATTCTTTCTTTGAGATCAGTACCTGTAAATATAACTGTTTGCTCATTAAAAGGATTATCCACATCTCTCGGGAATTTGCCTTCCATTGAATTAACATATCTATTTCAATAAATTTATTTTTCCTTAAATTAAATTTTGTTCATTAAGACCAATAGCAATTGGTATGAAATAGAATTTGACAATTCCTTAAATATAAATTTGTATATTTAACATTTCAAAAATCACTTTTTTTTATAATTATTATCATTAAACCTTGATATCGAAATTTCATTTATATTCCTTCCCTTGGTATTCCAGTACAAGTTTACCCTAAAATAACTTTTCATTTCTTATCTTATTGTGTGTCCTTAATATGTTCATTCGCCTCGCCACGCAACACTCCACCATATGCAAATTACTTGGCCTGTAAATCTGTTTATCCTCCAATTTATACTTACATTTCTGGTAAACATCTACTGCCAATGACGAATGCAGGGAGGGAGAGTAACACAACATATACTTAGATATTCGAATGATTAAGACAACAATATAGTGTTGATCTAAAATTGGCAAAAATATGTCGGTCGAAATTATATGTACATAAAAGTTGTTAATTTTTATATGATAATATATATGAGGTTGAATCTCATAATAATGACTGAGGCAACAATATAAAGAGATTTGTGCTAAAATTGACACTAGACTATCGGTTAAATTATTAAGATAAAATTCTTGTTCATAATAATATGAGAGGTTGGCTATCCTAATGATAATAATTATAATAATAGTAGTAGTAATAGTAGTAGTAGTAGTAGTAGTAGTAACAATAATAACAACAACAATAATAATAATAATAATAATAATAATAATAATAATAATAATAATAATAATAATAATAATAATAACAATAATGATAATAATGTTAATATATATTATTATTATTATGATAATAATAATAGTAGTAGTAATAATTATAATAAAAATAATAATAGTAGTAGTAGTAGTAATAATGATAATGATAATATAATGATAATAACAATAATAATAATAATAATAATAATAATAATAATAATAATAATAATAACAAAACATTAAACAGAAGATGAGCCTTATTTCACAAGATCCTTTTCCCTTGGCATTCATCAGCATTATCTTTAGTTTTTCCATTCCTTCTTTTCGTTTCCCTTCCCACACAAAACCATCCCTGTCTTCTAATCCTCTTCGCAATCTTTCTTATCCACTTAATCCAAAAATAAACAAATTAATCTCTCGCGATTTTTTTCGCCTTTATTAAAATAAAACCTTTTTCTCGCGTCAGCATCTCACGCAATCTCTCTGGTTTGTCTTAGTCACTTTGACACGCAATATTGCAGTTCTGTTTCTTCCCTCCTTTCTTTCTCTCTCTCTTCGTGTTTCTCTCTCTCTTTCTTCCTTCTCCGTGTTTCTCTCTGTCTTTCTCTCCTTCTCCGTGTTTCTCTCTCTCTTTCTCTCCTTCTCCGTGTTTCTCTCTGTCTTTCTCTCCTTCTCCGTGCTTCTCTCTCTCTTTCTCTCCTTCTCCGTGTTTCTCTGTCTTTCTAATCCCCTTTTGTCTGTTTGTTCTGTCTCTCTCTGTTTGTTTGTTTGTCAGTCTGTCGGTATGTCGGTCTCTGTCTCTCTCTTTCTCTCTCTGTCTGTCTCTCTCATCTCTCTCTCTCTCTCTCTCTCTCTCTCTCTCTCTCTCTCTCTCTCTCTCTCTCTCTCTCTCTCTCCTCTCTCTCTCCTCTCTCTCTCTCTCTCTCTCTCTCTCTCCTTCCTCTCTCTCTCTCTTCCTTCCTTCGTCCTCTCTTCTTCTCAATTCTCTTTCTCTCTCTCACCCATTCTTTCTTTTTCTTTTCTCTCTTTCCTTCTTCTCTTTTTCTTCCTCATAGTATTTCCTTCCGTATTCGCTCCAGATGATTACTTCATTTCATAATAATGGCTGTCTCGTGCAAATTTTTTATTGATTCTTTCTATTGCATTTTTTCTCCGTGGATTGAACATAAGTAGCGGTGTGTAGGTTATTAGTATTGATATGCAATATTATAAATGAATGTGTGTATATATATATATTTGATATTGTATACATATATAGTAGACTGTGATGTAGTGTGTATATATGTTATATTATTGTGTATTATATATATATATAATATATATATATATATATATATATATATTATATATATATATATATATATATTTTAGTTGGTGTTTTGTGTGTGTGTGTGTGTTGTTTTGTGTGTGTTATATAATTTATGTGTGTGTGTGTGTGTGTGTGTGTGTGTGTGTGTGTGTGTGTGTGTGTTATCATATATATATATATATATATATATATATATATATATATACTTATATATGTATATATATATATTCATA
>NC_051392.1:3631832-3634332 GCF_015228065.2 Penaeus monodon | reverse complement strand
TGAAATTTTCATTTATAATCTTTTAAATCCCAAAACGGTAAATTTTTTTAAATTATGATTTAAGAAAGGGGAAACCGAAAAGGAAATCGCAAAATATCTAATATAGGGGGGAAATAGAGGGAAAAATCATAAACAAATAGGAGAAAAATTTTAAAAGGGGAAAAAAAAAATCCATAGACTAATTAGAATAAACTAATGACCCTGAATTAATTATTTGAAAAAAAAAATGAATAAATAACATTATAATGATCCAAAAATGAAGAGAAAAAGAAAGAAAAAAAAAAGAAAAAAAAAAAAAAGAAAGAAAAAAAAGAAGAAAGAAGAAGAAAAAAAATTATATATATATTTGTGTGTGTGTATGTGTGCGTGTGTACACACACGCACACATACACACCCCCAAAACACTTATATATTTTATATTATAAAATATATATTATATATATATTAATATTATATAATTTTTAAAATATATATAATATTTTTTCGAAAACTTAAAAAAACAATTTTTTTTTTAAAGCTAAAAAGGCCAGAGTCCCCAAGTAGGGGGATGGGGGGGGGGGGTGAACCACCCACATTTATTTCAGAAAAAATTTTTCTATTCACTAAAGGGAATTTTCTCGAAAAAACCAAATAACAGTTTCGAGGCAAAACCGGGTTTTATTTTCCCAGGTAAAAGTAAAGGGAAAAGTAAATTTTTAAGGTGATAAAATCTCATTATTAATGATAATAATAATAATAAAAAAATAATGTGATATAATATAATATTAAATAAAATAAAAAATTTTTGAATAATAATGACAATTATAATATGAACAACAAGAACAAATATAACACCAGAATCAATGATAATAATGATAATGAAAAATACTGTATTAGTTCTGATCAATATTTTGTCGGTAACATGAGAAATGATAACACCAGTAATTAAATAACAATAAAAATCATAAATTACCATAACAGCAAAAACAAAACAAACAAACAACAACACAAAACAAAAAAACAACAACAACGAAATACAAAAATAAAAGATTTAAATACAAAAGTTTATTTTCTCTCTGCGCCGCGAGCAAAGAGGTCGCGGGCATAAACACTTATTCGCGCTCCGGGATGGAGAGGTCTCGTAATGGCGGGGAAAAAAGGGGAATAAAAAAAAAAAGATTTCCTTAATGTTTGGATCGGTTTTTTGGTGATGTATTCCCCGTTTTAAAGCAAAAATTAACGGCTGGGAGACTCGAAAACAGCGAAAGCCCAGGCCGTTTTAAGGGAAACAATAACACCGACGTTTCCGGGACTAAAAGACCGCTGGGTTAAAAAAAAGAGAAAAAAAAGGGGGAGGGGGCTATTTTGAAATTCTTGTTTCTTTTGGTCGTTGTTGTTTTATCTCTTTTTTTACTTCTCTTCCTGTTTCTTTTTCTATCATCCTTAGTTTTCGTGAAATGGAAATCTATCCAAATGAATTTTTTGTGTTCGGCCCTTTTGGGGTTTTAACAAAAATGGGAAAGAAAAAAAAAAAAGAATGAAACCCCGGGATTTCAGCTTTTTAAAAACCCCAACAACAACAAAAACAAAAAAATAAAACGGAGTAAATTAAATTGATAAAGAGCAACATCTTTTAATACATAAATTCCCTTTTCCCACCATGATAAAAAAACTTTGATTTAGTGATTTTAAAAAAAAAAAGCCAAAATTTCCCCCCCAAAACATTTTAACTCGTCTGCAGTGTCTTTAAAAACGTTTAAAATGGGAACGATCAGGAAAAGTATTTTGCTCAACACTTTTCAAAATGACCTTTTTGGGGCCATGCATCACTCATTTCTGTTTTTATCTGATTGTTTTGTTTGTTTTTAAAAATGTGCGTTTGAGATTGTGTTTTTTTTTTTTTTTTTCGTTTTATATTTTATTTTCATTAAATTTTTTTTTTAGAATTATTTTCTCCAGTGTTTTTACAATCTCACTGTTGCCTGTTGTTGTAATCATTATAATTTTATTTGTAATTAAATTTTTTATTTTCTGTTATTAATATAAAAAATAAGGGTATTGTTATTTTTTTTTAATTTTTTTATTATTATTTTTATTACTATTATTGTTTTTTATTTTCATTTCATTAACATTATCATTATCATTATCATTATCATTATCATTTTCATTATCTTTCGTTTTTTCGTTATCGGGTTGTTATCTTTCGGTTTTCGTTTAAACATTATCATTACTATTTTTTTATTAAATTTTTTTTTCTTTATTTTGTTGTTTTGTTGTTGTTTTTTATTATTTCATCAAAAAATTTTTCTCATTGTCACCAATATCATTATCTTTAAATTTTAATCACAATTTCCCCATCAACAAACCCTCAAACACCAACATTATCATTGCAACCACCACCCTCCAAACAATATTTTTTACACATTCATTCACATATCCCCTGTTTTCGAGTTTAAAGTATTGTCTTTTTTATGACCTCTAAAATCATTTTGAAAAAACTGGAATCCGAAATTTTTTTTTT
>NC_051392.1:3615861-3623321 GCF_015228065.2 Penaeus monodon | reverse complement strand
AAAAAAAAAAAATTTCCTTTTTGGATGTTTTTGGTGTGTTTCCTTCTTAGCAAAATGGGCCGGAGACTAAAAAACAGCAAAAGCCCCCGTTTTAAAAAAAAATAACCCGCTTTTCCCGGGACAAAAACCGCGGGTTAAAAAAAAAAAGGGGGAGGGGGCTATTTTGAAATTCTTGTTTCTTTTGGTCGTTGTTGTTTTATCTCTTTTTTTACTTCTCTTCCTGTTTCTTTTTCTATCATCCTTAGTTTTCGTGAAATGGAAATCTATCCACTGAATTATTGTGTTCGCGTTTGGCGTTCAACAAAAATGGAATCGAAAAAAAACAAAAGAATGACCCTGTATTACAGCTTCAAAAACAACAACAACAACAAAAACAAATAAATAAAACGGAGTAAATTAAATTGATAAAGACGCAGCATCTTTTAATACATAAATGTCCTTCCCAGCCATGATAAAAGACATTTGATTTAGTGATTAAAAAAGATAGAGACAGATCCCCCAATAAAACATTTTATCTCGTCTGCAGTGTCTTGTAAATAGCGTTAAGTGGCAACGATCAGGAACTTATTTTTGCTCAACACTTTGCAATAATGACCTTTTGGTGCAATGCATCACTGCATTTCTGTTTTATCTGATTGTTCATTTGTTTAGTGTGCGTTTGAGATTGTGTTTTTTCTGTTTCGTTTTATATATTTATTTTCATTAAAGTTTTTGTTAGAATTATTTTCTTCAGTGTTTTTCCAATCATCACTGTTGCTGTTGTTGTAATCATTACTAATTTTATTGTAATTATTATTATCATTACTGTTATTAATATAATAATAATGATATTGTTATTGTTATTGTTATTATTATTATTATTATTATTATTATTATTATTATTATTACTATTATTGTTATTATTATCATTATCATTACCCTTACCCATTATAAATTACAATCTTTTATCATTATCATTATCATTATCATTATCATTATCGTTATCGTTATCGTTATCATTATCATTACTATTATTATTATTAATTTCATTTTCTTATTATTGTTGTTTTGTTGCTGTTGTTATTATTATCATCAAAATTATTCTCATTGTCACCAATATCATTATCTTTATTATAATCACAATCCTCATCAACACCATCATCACCAACATTATCATTGCAACCACCACCATCATCAATATTATTTACACATTCATTCACATATCATTGTTTTCGAGTCAATGTATTGTCTGATTTATGACTCTCTATATCATTTTGAAAATCTCGGAATTCGAAGATTTTTTTATAGCTTTATCAAAAGGAAAAAAAAATCAACAAGCGTTTTCGAAATGCATTGGAAAAGAACAACAAGAAAAAAAAAATCTAAATTTTTGATAGACTAAACGTGTAGCACTAGACGTGTTTTTTTTTTCTTTCTTTCTTTTTTTATTTATTTTTTTCCCTTTGATAAAGCTATAAAAAAGATTTTCGAATTCCGAGATTTTCAAATTCAAGTCTAAGGTTTGAAATTTTCGAAGTTATCTTTCTTAACGCTGATAGCTTAGTTTATAAGGATTTTGATTATTATGAGAGAGAGATAGATAGAGATGATTTAGTGTAATAATGTAATGTGGCCTTAGAGTGTTTTTCATTTTGTCTTTTTATATTTTCTTTAAAAAGGCCAAAATCATTATACTTATATGAATTTACACACTCACACAACACATCTATCTACCTATCTCTTTATCTATCTCTATCTATCTGTATATTCATTTATCTATATATTTATCTATCTATATGTGTATGTGTGTATGTATGTATGTATGTATGTTGTGTGTATGTATGTATGTATGTGTGCATGTATGTATGTATGTGTGTGTATGTATGTATGTACAATTATATATGCTAAAAAGCCTATTTCATGAAACCGCACTAACCTCTGACCTTGTGTTATCTCACCTCCCCCCCCCTCCCTCCCCGCCCTCTCTTCCACGACCACTCACCACCGAGCTCCTCACCCCCCCCCCCTCCCTCCTTGGAGTCGCGAAGTGGGGGCGAGGCATCCGACCTCCTCCCTCTCCTCCTCTTTCTACTCCCTCCTTCTTTTCCTCTCTTCCTATTTCTCCCCCCAGTTCTTTTCCCTACTCATTCTTTTCTTCTTCTCCTCCTCTTCTTCTCACTCTTCCTCCTCTTTGCACTTTCCGACTTCCTCCTCCTTCTCCTCCTCCTCCTCCTCCTCCTCCCCTCTCCTCCTAACGCCTCCTCCACCACCTCCTCCTCCTCCTCCTCCCTCCTCCTCATCTTCTCCTCCTCCCTTCGTCTTTCTCTTTCTTCTTCTTACTTTCCCTCCTCCACTTCCCACTCCATTTTTTCTTCCTTCTCCCCTCCCCCAGCCTCCTCCTTCCTCCACATCCACCTCCCCCTTCCCCCTCACCACACCTCCTACGCTCACCCCTTCTTTCCCTCCTCCTCTCTCTCCCCCTTCCTCCCTCCCCTCCTCCTCTTCTCCTCCTCCTCCTCTTCTCCTCCTCTCCTCCTCCTCCTCCTCCTCCTCCGCCCACCATCGTCCTCGTCTCGTTCGTACTTAACGATAAGCTACTGGCCCAGTGCCTTACCCCCCCCCGCCCTCATCAGTATCTTTGTGACGCATTGGTGGATAAGCGTGTTGTTGCGTTAAGTGAAGTCGCGGGGAGACGTTTCTCATGCAAATATGGGCTGCGTGAGGCTGTGCTCGACCCTCCAGACAGCCCAGCTTTGTTTGGTAACTGTCTGGTTTAAGTATTATAATGGGGTAATGTGTATGTAGGTATCACACACACACACAACACACCACACCACACAACATGCCGAACACACACACACACACACACATATTATATATATTATATATATATTATATATAGATATATAGATATATATATATATATATATATAATATATATATATATATATATATATTTATATATATATATAATATATATATCTATTAGTCTCATATATACTATATCTATGTATATCTTATATATATCTATTACATATATACTATCTCTATATATATATATATATATATATACACATCTATAAATACATGATAAATAAATAAATATGTTAATACAATATTAAATCAATACACACACAAGCACCCACACACCCACACACGACACACAACACATATATATTGTGTGTTCTTATATAAATATATATATATATATAATATATAGTATATATATATATATATATACTATATATATATATATAATATAATATTTAGATATATATATATTATATATTATATAATATATATATTATATTATATATATAATAATATATATATATATATATATACACACACCACCACACCACACACATTAATTATATATATATATACTATATCTATATATATATATATATATATAGATTATTATATAGGTATATAATATATATATAGTATATATATAAAGACAGACAGACAGGCAGCTTGCAATATAATGAAATATCTAGAAGATCACATATACCACTTTATGCATTAGAAACACAACACGCTCTGTAATGTTTTAAATCTTTCCCTCTCTTGTGTCAGAACTTATCATATATCCTTCTTTCATACATTTATTGCTTGCGGATCTCTCATTACGCAATTCCCTTCGGTCTTTCGCCTATGTTGCAATCTCAGGGGCTGTGATTGCATGCTTAACTCATTTCCTGCATAGAGTTGCATGCTTCCTGTTGTCGCAATTTTCAGTGTGAGTTTTTTTTCTTGTTTTGTAGTGTGTGGTTATTCTTTGCTTTTTTTAAGAAATCTGGGTAGTTTTTTTGGTTTGTCCTTTATGAAAGAAATGTGGTGTGATTTTGTTGTTGTTGCTGTTTTTGTTATTTTCTTTCTTTTTTTCTTTTTTTTCTTTTGTTAAGAAATGTCGTGTGATTTTTTTTTTATTAAGAAATGTTTGCTTTATTTGTTTTCGTAAAGAAAATTGTTGTGAGTTTTTATGTTTTTGTTAAGAAATGTGGTCTGAGTTTTTGTTACGGAATGTGGTGAGTTTCATTTTGTTTTTGTTAAGAAAAGTGGTGTGATTTTTTATTTTGCTTGTGTTAAGAATAATGATGATATTTAATGTATATGATTATGATGAAATTTATTTCTTAGTGCTGGTCATGATGATAGAAATAATGATAATAATAATATCAGCAGCAATAATGATGATAAGATAATAATGGTAATAATAATAACGACAATAACAACAACAATAATAATAATGACACACAACAACAATAGTAATAATGATAATAATGATAATGATGATGATGATGATGATGATGATAATGGTAGCGATTATGAATATGATAATAAAACAATAATGATGATAACAATAAAGGAAAAAATATTGACAATATAGCAATGATTATGACGAAGATGATAACGATGACAATAATAAAAAAATATAATAATGATCATGGTAATAATAGTAATAAGATTGATAATACCAATATTCATAAGAATAATATTGATTATAATAACAGTGATAATAACAGTGTTAGTTTAAGAATGATATCTTAAATACTTTAAATTGCCAACAACAAACACAGAATACCCCCCCACCCCCACTCTCACCCCCCCGCCCTTCTCTTCCTCCTGGTAATCCCCCCCCCCCCACTCCCCCTGACAATCTCCCATATCCTCCCTGGCACTTCCTCCCGCCCCACTCTACTCTTGGCACTCCCATCCCCATTTTTCTCCCTGGCACTACCCTCCCTCGCACTCTCTACTGCGCTCTGGCACTCCCTCCCATTCTCCCTGGACTCCCTCCCCCACTCTCTCTGCACTCCCTCCCCATATCTCCCTGGCACATCCCTCCCCACTCTCTCTGGCACTCCCCCCCATTCTCCCTGGCACTCCCTCCCACACTCTCCCTGGCACTCCCCCCACTCTCCCTGGCACTCCACCCTCCCACTCTCCCCGGCCCTCCCCCCACTCTCCCTGGCACTCCCCCCATTCTCCTTGGCACTCTACCCCCCCCCACTCTCCCTGGCACTTCTGTACCCTTACCACAATCCCCCTTATTTCTTCCACAATCTCCCCCACACCCTCCCCCTCCCCCCTTGGCACTCCCCTACCCTTACCCCACATCCCCTGGCACTCCCTTATCCTCCTCCTACTTCCCCCTACCCTCCCCCACTCCCCCTCACCCCCTGGCACTCCTGCCCTATCTGCAGTGCCAACAAAGGAAGCGGCACCCAAAGCACACCTCCTGATTGCATAGTCCGCTCCGTTGCTTGCGAGTGTGCATGCCAATTTCCTCTTCCTCGGGGGGGGGGGGAGGAGGAGTAGAAGAGGAGAGAGGGGGAGGGGTGAGGGGAAGGGGGAAGAGGAGGGGGAGGGAGGGGGAAGAGGGGGGGAAGAGGAGAGAGAGGGGAGGGGGGAGGGGAAGGGGGAAGGGGAGGGCGGGGGAAGAGGAAGGGGAGGGGGGAGGGTTAGAAGAGGAGGGAGGGAGAAGGGGAGGCGCAGAATATGAGGAGAAAGGAAAAGAGGAGGAGGAGGAAGAGGGGAAGGAGAGAAAATGAGGATGAAGTAGAAGAGGAGGAGAGAGAGATGGAGGAAATGAGGAGAAAGGAGAAGAGGAGGAGGAGGAAGAAGAGTAGGGGGTGGAAAGAGGCAGTAGAATAGGAGGAGGAGGAGGAGTGGGAAGGAAAAGAATGAGGAAGAGGAAATATGTAGAAGAGGATGTGGAGGAGGATGTGGTGGGGATGATAAGAGGAGGAAGTAGATGAGGAAGAAGAGGAGAGAAAAGGAAGAAGAGAAGGGAAGAGGAAGAAGAGAAGGGAAGAGGAAGAAGAGAAAGGAAAAGGAAGAAGAGGAAAAGGAGGGAGAGAAAGAGGAAGAGGAAGAAGAGGAGGGAGGAGGGCGAGGAGGAAAAGGGGGGAGAGAAAAAGGAAGAGGAGAAAGATGAAATAAAAGAAAATGTATAAGATGGAGGAGGAGCATGAACATAGTAATGAATAATTATGACAATAAAAAGAGATAACGAAAAGAAGAAGAAGAAAAGGAAAAAAGACACCAATAAAGGGAGGAATTGAGAAAAAAATGATGAAGATAGCGATAGTAATAATATGAACAATGATAAGAAAAGAAAAGAAAAAGGGAACAGAGCAAAGAACAGCAATAAAAGAAGAGAGGCGAAAAGATGATAATAAGAAAGAAAATATCACAAGGAATATTCCTTATGTTTTCAGGAAGCCAAACCAAAGTTGCTGAGTCATCTATTTATGTGGACACAAGCTTCCCTCTGAGGGATATTATGTTAGTTTTTGGATATAGCTGGTGTGTGTGTGTGTGTGTTTGTTTGTGTGTGTTTGTTTGTGTGTATGTTTGTGTTTGTGTGTGTGTGTGATTGTGTGTTTGTGTGAGTTTGTTTGTGAGTGTGTGTTTGTGTTTGTGTGTGTGTGTGTGTTGTTTGTGTGTGTTTTTGTTTTTGTGTCTGTGTGTGTTGTTTGTGTGTGCTTGTGTATGTGTGTTTGTTTGTGTGTATGTGTGTGTGCACTTTCCAAAATACTTTTCTCCTCCTCCATGCTGTCGGTAGAGATAACACAGATAACATTTTTTTTTTCTTTTTTTTTTTTAACTTTTTTTGTGTGAATTGTGTGAGAGCCTTTGATTTGTGCTGGAGATTACAAACTCTTCTTGATTTTTGTATCTATTATTTACTTTGTTATTTCTTTTTTTATTATTTATTTATTTATTATTATATTTTTTTTATTTATTATTATTATTTTTTTTTTTTTTTTTTTTTTTTTGGTGTGTGTGTGTTTTGACTTTTCATGTGAATCGTATGAGAAGTTTTTTATTTATGTAGGTTTTTTTCCCTCTCTCTTTTTCTTCTTTTTTTAATCTTTTTTTTTTCTTCTTCGTCTTTATATTTTTCTTCTTTTTTATTCTTCTTCTTTTTTGCATTCTTTTTCTGTTCTAATGGTCGTGTTTCGCTTGGCACGGCAATAAGAACGCGTGAGAAAGTATGGTTTCTATTTTCCTTCTCTCTCTCTCTCTCTGTCTATATATTTATCAGTCTATATGACTGTCTATCTATCTACTTCTCCCTCTATCTATCTCTATCTATCTATCTATCTATCTATCTATCCACCTACCTCTCTCTCTTTTTCTCACTTTTTTTCTTTCGTTCTTTCTCCCCCTCTACCTTTCTCTCCCTCTCTCTCTTTCTTCCTCTCTCTCTTTCTTCCTCTCTCTCTCTCTCTCTCTCTCTCTCTCTCTCTCTAGGCTTCATCTCTCTCGTCTCTCCTCTCTCCTATTTCTCTCTCTCTCTCTCCCAGAAGGATTTGTGCTTGCAAGAACATCGAAGGCGATAGAGTGCGTTCGTGTGTTTACATTTCGTCTTAAGAAAGTCAAGCATATCTTCCAGATATTTCCGGGGTCAGAATTCCGTGTGTTGTTCAGACTAAACCAGGCCCTGTTGTGTGCCCGGCGCCTGGCAC
>NC_051392.1:3603361-3608361 GCF_015228065.2 Penaeus monodon | reverse complement strand
TGATCGAAAACCCCCGAACCAATTACCTTTTAGTCCAAAGCTCTAGCCATTTGGCCACCGGCCCCATAATTATTATATGTATATATATTTTATATATAATATTTATATATATATAATTATATAATATCATCATATATATATATTATTATATATATATATATTCAATTAACTAGTTAGAAATCCTTGGTAACCAAATTACTGTGAAATGCTTTCCCCCTCAACCAAAAAACCACGAGGCGGAGAAAACAATCCTCTCGACAAATAGTTCCAAATCCCAAATAAGACCCTCTAAAACGATCAGATCCAAAAGCCAATCGACGTTCGAAAACATTCATAACATCTATCAATCTATTCCCGTCCACGCGTAACTCCAAGCACCGAAATGAGAACCACATTGTGTCGAATTTGGAACAAACCCCAGAAATTAGTGATGTGTAATAACGAATCTAGACCAAGTTCCAGCGAAATTCCGGCCGTTTTGTTCAATGGCAGGATGATACGCACGGCCTCCAACTTTTCCTAAATTTAGATATATCGCTTGAGAATGTCCTTTGGAAGGTCTATAAATCTAAGAGAAAATCTATGCACGGTAAAGGGGTGACATTTGCATTTTACAAACATCGGCGACGAAAATTTAATTTTTTAGAAATTCCACACAGGTCCTGACTCCTTTAACGCGCATTAACAACAGTGAACGAATGGAATTATCTTTGTAATATATTAAAGCAAAGGAAAGGAGGGCAAACCATGGCGAATTTAGATCACGATATTGCACAATAGGCGTGTTGGCTGGGAGGCTTAATGCAGGCAGTCGTGAGTTTAACAATTGGCCTTTAAGCTTAATCCTTCCTCGACCCTTTTCATTTCATTTCCTCGTTTCTCGTGTTTATCTCTCTCTCTGTTCTTCTTATTGTTCACCCTTTTCCTCCTGTTCCTTTTCTTTTCTTCTCGTGTTTCGATTCTATTTTCGGTTCTTAGTCATTTGTCTTGTGTCTTCCTCTACTGTCTCCCTTTCAACCTTTCTTCTTCTTCTCCCCCCTCTCCACTCCTCTCTCTTCCCTCTCCTCTCTCCCTTTTCCCTCTTCTCTCTCTCTCTTCTCTCCTCTCCTCTCTCTCTCCTCTCTCTCCTCTCTCTTCTCTCCTCTCTCTTCTCCTCTCTCTCTTTCCTCCTCTCTCTCTCTCTTTCCCCCCCTCCCCCTCTCTCTCTCTCCCCCCCCTCCTCTCTCTCTCTCTCTCTCTCTCTCTCTCTCTCTCTCTCTCTCTCTCTCTCTCTCTCTCTCTCTCTCTCTCTTCCTTCCTACCTCCTTCCCACCCACCCACCCATCCACTCCCTCTCCCCTCCCCTCCTCTCCCCTCCCCTCCTCTCTCTGCTTCTATCCCCGTCCTCTGTGTCTCAGAGATTGCATTCCTCTGTGTATGTATTAATGTGCCTGGCATTGTGGGCTTCCCGTGACCGCACAGATGAGGGAAGCTACTGTGAAGAGCTGGAAGTGGGGGTGGGAGGATTATGGGGGGGATAGGCTATTGTATCCGTGTTTGCGTCTGTGGGAGGGACATAGTCCATTGTGGGTACTATTGATACGGTGTATATATACACACACACACACACACACACACACACACGCATACACACACACACACACATAATCAAAACACACAAACAGTCATCTTCATTATTAAATTAAAATACCGAAAAAAAAACATCTCTCTACCGAGTATAGCGCGGGTGCTATGGTGTTGGTTCCTGGTACTTCTCGATACCAGAAGGAGACCCCGGTGGGTTGCTACCGTATTAGTCTACACAGCCACTCTAGGCACTGATCCAATGCCCAATGATCTGTATACACACACACACACACACACACACACACACACCAATATATTATATATTATATATATATATATATATATATAATATATATATATATATATTAATATATATAATATATACAAATATATATACACATTTTTCCCTATTTCTCTCTTCATAATATGTATATATATAAAATATATAAAATATATAATATATATATATACATACATATATATATAATATTTTATATATTATATATATATATATATATATATATATATATATATGTGTTGTGTGTGTGTGTGTGTGTGTGTGTTGTGTGGTGTGTTTGTGTGTGTTTTGTGTGTGTGTGTGTGTGTGTGTGTGTGTGTGCGTGCGTGCCGTGAGTGTACAGCCCAGACACCTGTAACCATTTAGACATGCGTGCGTAGGTCTCTCTATACCCCATTGCTTGTACTCGGGCGAGTGGGCCATGTTATCATATAGTACATAAGCTTGAGGGAAATTCGCATGAAACTACTAACACGATATTTGAAAAGAATAAGTTTTCCGAAAATGTTGACAGGACACACACTCGTTGCAATGTAGAGTCTCAGGGGCATCTGCAAGATTCTGTGATTTTGGCTTTCAGGGGAAAAGGGTTGGGGGTGGCATATCTGAGGGGGGAGGTTGTGTGGGGGGGAGATAGGGTATATCATCGTCTTCGAACTAAAAAAAAAAAAAAAAATCTCCTCTGTGCAGTCATTCTCATGGGGGGGAGGGTTATCCTCCTTTCGCGTTATTTTTTTCTCTCTCTCTCTCTCTTTTCTTTTTTTCTCTCTCTTTTTTTTTTAGGTGATCTTAAGTAACAGTAGTAAAATTTTCATCATCCTGGGATAGATAAAAAAAAAAGAAACTGATTCTCTCGCCCTTAGCTTAGAGGAAGAGGAGAGAAGAGGAAGAGGAGGGAGAGAAAATGGAAGAGAAGAAGAGGAGAAGAGTGAGAGGGATGGAAGGAAAGGGAAGAGGGGAGGAGGAGAAGACGAAGACGAGGAGGAGAAGAGGAAGAGGAGGAGGAGAGGGGAGAGGTGAAAGGAGGAAGGAGGAATAGCCGACTAACATGGAAAGAGGAGGAGGATAATGGAGAAGGAGAGCGGAAGGGAAGAGGTGAAATAAAAGGAGATGGAAAATAAAGAGGAAACGAAAGATGAACGAAAGAGAAGGGGAAATGAAAGAAGGAAATGAGAAAGGGAAAGGTATTGAAGGAGAAGAGGAAAAGAGAGAGAGAAAGATGGGGAGAGAAGCAGGAAAAAAGAAGGAAGAAAAGGAAAAGAAAGAGAGAGAGAGAGGGGGGGGGGCAGAGGCAGATAGATAGAAGGAGAGAAAAAATAAAGAAAGGGAGAAGGATAGGCAGTTAGACAGACAGATATATAGATAGATAGATGGATTGAAATAGAGAGAGAGAGAGAGAGAGAGAGAGAGAGAGAGAGAGAGAGAGAGAGAGAGAGAGAGAGAGAGAGAGAAGAGAGAAGAGAGAGAGAGAGAGAGAGAGAAGAGAGAGAGAGAGAGGAGAGAGAGAAGGAAGATAGAGAAGATGGGGAGGAGAGCAGAAAAAAAAAGGGAAAGAAAAAGGGGAAAGAGAGAGAAGGGGGGGGGGAGGAGGGGAAGGAGGGGAAAAAAGGGGGAGAAGGGGAAAAAAGAAAAAAGAAAAGAAGAGGGGGGGGAGAGAGGGGGGGGGAAAAGAAAAAAAAGGGGGGGGAAGGAAAAAGAAAAAAAAAGAAAAAAAGGGAGAAAAAAAGGGGGGAAAAGAGAAAAAAAGGGGAGGGGGGGGAGAAGGAAAAAAAGAAGAAAGAGAGGAGAGGGGGAAGAGAAGAGGGGGGGGAGGGAGGGGGGGGAAAAAAAAAGGGGGAAAGGAAATTGGGGGAAGAAAGTTTAAAAAGGGGGGGGGGAGGGGAAACCCGGGAAAACTTTTAAAAAAAAAAAAGGGGGGGGGAAAAAAAAAAAAAAAAAAAAAAAAGGGGGGGGGGGGGCGGGGGGGGGTTTTTTTTTTTTTTTTTTTTTTTTTTTTTTTTTTTTTTAAAAAAAAAAAAAAAAAAAAAAAAAAGGGGTTTTTTTTTTTTTAAAAAAAAAAAAATAAAAAAAAATTTTTTTTTTTAAAAAAAAAAAAAAAAAAAAGGAAAAAAAAAAAAAAAAAAAAAAAAAAAAAAAAAAAAAAAAAAAAAAAAAAAAAAAAAAAAAAAAAAAGGGGGGGGGGGGGGGGGAAAAAAAAAAAAAAAAAAAAAAAGGGGGGGGGGGGGGGGGGGGGGTGAAAAGGGGGGGGGGGGGGGGGGGGGGGGGGGGGGGGGGTTTTTTTAAAAAGGGGGGGGGGCCCCCCCGGGGGGGGGGGGTTGGAAAAAGAAAGAAAGAACCCTTTCTTTCTTTCTTTTTTTTCCCCGTTTTTTTTTCTCCCTTTCTTTTTTCCCTTCCTTTTCTTTCTCCCTTTCCTTTTTTTTTTCCCCCTTACCCTTTTTCCCCCCTTTTCCCTTTCTTTTTTTTTTTTCCCCCCTTTTGCCCCCCGGGAATTAAAAAGTAATTTACGAAAGCCCAATTAAAAATTTGGTCTTTATTACTAAAAATAATTTCTTTTCTCCCACCAAAACCAATTTAATATTTAATTTTTGGATCTTTTCAATTTTCCTATAAAAAATTTGGGTACCACTAAAAAACCTTTTTACTAAAAATTTTTTTGGGGGGTTAAAAACCCAAATGAAACCCCTTTTTTTTTCAAAAAAAAAACCCAAATAACCCAAAAAAAAATTTTCATCCGCAAAAATTTTTAAATTTTTTTTCCCTTTCCCATGTGGCGTTTTTCCCTTCCTCCCACTTTTGGGGGTCTTTTCCCAAAGCAACAAATAAAACCTTTTTCTTTCTCTTTTCTTTTTTTAACTCCTGCCTCTTTAAACCTTTTCCCCTTCCCCCCCACTTTCTCCTTTTCTTTTCTCTCTCTCCTCTCCTTTTAAAACCCTCTTTTCCCCTCCCCCCTCTCTCTCCCTCCCTCCCCCTTCCCCCCTCTTTTCACCCTCTCTCTCATCTCTCTCTCTCTCTCGTCTCCCCACAACACAAAAAACCACAAAAAACCCACACACACACAACACACACCCCACACACACACACACCCACAACAAAACATCACCCCAACACACACACAACATATAATATATATATATTA
>NC_051392.1:3598361-3600861 GCF_015228065.2 Penaeus monodon | reverse complement strand
TTATGTTTTTCTTTCGTTTCTTTTTCTTGTTATTGTTTTTTTTTCTCTCTTTTTTTTCTTTCTTTCTTTTCTTTGTCATTTCTTTTTTTTTTTTTAACTTCTTCTTTTCTTTTTTGTCATTATATCACGTGCTTTTTGTTTCTCTCTTTTGAACGACAAATGAATGATTCACTTTTTTTTCTTGTTCGATATTTTTGTTGTTGTTGTTGTTCTCATATCATATTCAACCTATATACATGCATAGACCCTACAACAAAATGCAATATACACTTTACCTCTGACGATATAACTTAAAATATAAAACACACTATGCACACAATAAACTATATCACTCACACTTTAACATCTAGCCTATGATGTTAATGTATCTACACTTAAACTACATATTGCACTATACGGCACACAGTACATTATATCCCTTATGGCGTGGGATATTGCTCTACATCAACAATCTACAACATATTCTTTCTGTGTTTTTGCCTCTCTCTCTCTCTCTCTCTCTCTCTCTCTCTCTCTCTCTCTCTCTCTCTCTCTCTCTCTCTCTCTCTCTCTCTCTCTCTCTCTCTCTCTCTCCTCTCTCTCTTTCTCTCCTCTCTCTCTCTCTCTCTCTCTCTCTCTCTCTCTCTCTCTCTCTCTCAGGTTTATCCCTTACGGTCCCTCTCAATACATGTTTATCTACATATACACAACACCACAAACAAACATACCTACAACACGATATATCCTTTACGTTACAACATCAATTCTACAACAATAACAAATCCACAGCCAATAGCAATTTCTCCCCAATCTCATACATCAACCACACACGCTAATGAACGTTGCTCCAGCACTTTCAGCAACACGAGAACAGTAAGACATTCAACACAACAACTACTTACACCAAACAACTCCGGAATACAACACCATCCTCTATCCTTTATCGCTACAAAAGGCATATTGTATTTTTAACCCTAATACATCTAACAACTCCGGAATACAACACCACCCTCTATCCTTTATCGCTACAAAAGGCATATTGTATTTTGAACCCTAATACATCTAACAACTCCGGAACACAACGCCACCCTCTATCCTATATCGCTACAAAAGGCATATTGTATTTTAAACCCTAATACATCTAACAACTCCGGAATACAATAACACCCTCTATCCTTTATCGCTACAGCAGGCATATTGTATTTTAAACCCCAATACATCGACCGATCTCGGCTACAGCATCTTATTTGATTTATAGGTTTTGTCAAAGTTATACATATGATTATAAACAGAGAAACAAATATTCTGAAAGAAATATTCGAATCTGTTTAGCAAAGCTTGAGTTTACTCGTTCATTTATAAAAGATACTGAAATGTCATATGAATTGTATAGAGATTAAAACAGACTTGGGATTCCATGCTGAAATAGAGGATTTCTGAGAACATTTTGAAAAGTTTAGGTTCTGAAGTTAGGTTAAAAAAATGTAGGTTACATATAAGCTTGAATAATGCTTAGTTAATTGTTAAGTTTCAGATCTTAGATGCAGATGTGGATGTCAAGGGTTAACTTTTAAAAATAATCTATGATTAGATATAACCCAAAAATTACGTTAGATTAAGAGAAAAAAATCTAAATTATACATAGCTTTAGTTATAAAGTTAGAGGAGTTTAAGCATTTTTTTTCTTATTTCTAGTATTCTTAGTGTGAATAGGATTACTACTTTATAAAATTCTTTACAATGTTAATGAATTTACAACATTTCAGTTATAAATATAAAAGGAAAAGAATTCATGGTCAATTTTACTCTGGATCTAAAATTAAATCAGCATTTTGAACCTTATTTCAAGTCTTAAAGGCCAATATTTGAATTTAGATCTTGATAAAAAAGTGAAAATTTAAAAACATAAATTTTGACTCGATAGATTGAATTTGTTTACATTCATAGTAACGGCGACATTTTAAAAAATATATTGGATCATCTTTTCCCTATAAGACCTGTAATACTAATAACTATGAAACAGAGTAATAGTATACATATCTATAACGAAAATATTGGTTTTTGAATGAAAGTTTAAGGGAATTTTGATTTAAAATATTGCTTGTATCTAAGCCATAATAGGAAAATAGGTGATGAAAGAGACAGCAATGGCGATGGTGAAAGGAAGAGAAAAAAGAAAATAAATTGAGAATGAAACATGTGAAGAGAAAAATAAGGAGAGGAGAATGAAAGAAGAAGAAAAGGGAGAAGAAGAAGAGAAAAAAGGAAGAAAAAATAATAAAAAAGGTAATGAAAAAGACAAGGAAAAAAGAAAAGAAGAAAAAAGGAAAAGAATAAGAAAAGGAAGAAGAAATGGAAGAGAAAAGATGACGACAAAGAAGAGGGAAAACAGAAGAAAGAAAATAATAATAATAATAATAATAATAATAATAATGATAATAATGATAATAATAATAATAGTAGTAGTAGTAGTGGTAGTAGTAATAATAATAATAATAATGATAATAATAATAATAATAAT
>NC_051392.1:3584782-3590761 GCF_015228065.2 Penaeus monodon | reverse complement strand
GGGGGTGGGGGGGGGAAAAACCTTTAAGGAAAAAAAAAAAAGGGGGGGGGGGGGGGTCGTAAAATTTTTTTGGCCCTGTTACTCGTTTTTTACTTTATTTCTTTTCTTGATTTTTGTTGTTGTTTAATATATATTTTTTTTTTTCCTGTTGCCTCTTTTCCCGTTTAATTTTCCTTTCTTTTTGAAATATTCGTTTTTTTTTTTGTTTTTGTTTTCTATTTGAATAATTGTAAATAAATACATTTCTTGTATGGCATTGTATACCACCACACAAAACACACCAGACACACACACACATACACAACCAGGCCACACCACACACCACAAACACACACACACCACACACACCAAAACACAACAAACAAAACACCACACCCACCACAAAATTTAAAATATTTTTATATATATATATATATTTATTATATTTTAAAATAAATTTTAATAATTTTTAATATATTTTTAATTTTATATTATATTTTTAATTATTGTTAAAAAAATAAAATTTATATTTTTTATTTTTAATTTTAATATATATATATTATAAATTTATATAAAATATATTTATTTTTATAATATATATATTTTATATATATATATATTTATTTATATAATATATTGTTTTTATATATTTATTATTTTAATATATATATCCCCTATTTCATTTCTTTTTCTTTTAAAATTTCCCTTTTTTATTTATATTTTTTTAATATTTTATTATATTTTTATATTTATATATGTATAATATATTTTCATAAAATTCATATATTAACTATATATATATAAATAATTATTTTAATTTATATATTATATAATATTTTTATTATATTTTATATTTTATTATATTTTTATTATTTAAAGACCAATGATGTTATAAGTTGTTTTTTTCTTTTTTTTTTTCTTTTCTTTTTTTTTTTTCTTTTCTTTTCTTCTCGTTAGAACCTTCTTGATTCGCTATGGCAAGCCTAAAACCTTTACAAAACCCAACCTGCCTAATGTCTACCTTCTCCTGTTCACCCTACCCAAATTGCATTATAAAAAAAACTTTTTTTCTGAACTGGGTTTTCTTACTGTTTTACTTTGGTGTTGTTGATTATTAATGATTTATAGTATCAGTGGAAGGGAAAAAAGATGGGAGAGATTAAAAAGAAGATAGCAACAACAAGACTAACATAGGTGTGGCAAGAGAGAGAATTGTTGAGTGTTTTATATTATTATATATTATATATAATATATTTTATTATATATATATATTTATATATATATATTATATATATTTTATTATATATTTTTGTATGTATATAATTTTAAATATATATATATACATACATTTATATATGTTTTTAAATATATAATATTTTTTATATAAAATTTTATAATATATATATATATATCTTATTATAAAATTAAAATATATATATATATATATATTTTGCACACACACCACCCACACACACCACACACGCACCCACACACACACAAAACACACACCACACCCATCCCTACATACTATACAACGTAAAGTCTTTTTTTTTTAATAAACGAAAAAAAAAAAAACCAGGAATTAATACCCTTTATAAATTTTCAATAATATTGTTTAAATTTTTTTTTTTCCGTAACAAAGACAAAGGGAGAAAAGAAATAAAATGACTCCAGCATAAACCTCAAATAAATTTTGGGGTTCCTTTTAAATTTCAATATTCCTGTCAGCCTCTGAGAACTGAATCCTTTTCCACCCACATGTTTAAAGACTTCAAAAATATGTATATATATTAATATATTTATAATATATATATTATTTTAATAATATATATATATTTAATAAAATATTTACTATATATATGTCTATAATCATTTTATAATATATTTTATATAATAATTATATATTATTATTAATATATAATATATATATATTTTATTACATATTTTAATATATTTATATAATATTATTATATTTTTATATTATTATATATTTTTATATATTTATATATATATATTATATTATATATTATATATATAGGTTGTAGGGTGACCTAGCTCTTTTCCCTCGGACGACCCTGCCTATCGGTTGTCTGTCTCGAGACAACCCTGGGGGGAGGGGCCTGGGGGACACCTGGGAGATCATGGCTTGGGGCAGCTCAAACCTGTCGCGAGGAATTAGAGTGGCCGGGGCCTGCCTGGGACTCGCCTCGAGGATCCCGTGGTTGGAGCGAAGGGGGATGGGGTCATGCGCCCCCTCGGCGTTACCCCCTTGAGAAAATGATGAATATATATATATGTGTGTGGGTGTGTGTGTGTGTGTGTTTGGGTGTGTGTGTGTTGTGTGTGTGTTTGTGTGCAATATTATATATTTTAAATATATATATATAAAATATTAAATTATATATATATATATATATATATTATATATTTTAAAATTTTTTTTAAAATTTAAAAAAAAAAAAATTTTAAAAAAAAAAAAAAAAAAAATTTTATATTTTATTCTATAAAATATATTATATATAATAAATTTTTATTTTAAATATATTTTTATATATTATTAATATATTAATATTATTATATAAAGATATAAATATTTATAAAAAAAAAAAAAATTTTATTTTTTACCCAAAAAAACTTTAAAAATATTATATTTTAATTTTTATTTATACTAAATAATATATATATATAAAATATATATATATATATATATAAATTATATAATATATAAAATTATATATATTTTTATCTTATATATATATTTATTATATAAAATATTATGTTTTAATTTTAAATTTAAAATTATATATATACTATTTATATTTATATTATTATATATTATATTATATATTTTATTTATTTATTATATATATATTATAATATATATATTATTATATAAAAAATTTTTAAATATTATAAAATTTTTACATATAATATAATACTCACACCACACACACACACACACCACACACACACCACACCACACACACACACACACACACACACACACACATTTGCGTGTAAAGGGTGCAGTGTAAATCCACCACACTATCATCATCAATACACCCACCGCCACTCGATCCCGCTTCGCCTTCCTGAACATCTCGAAATTCCTTGAACATCCTTGAACACGAGCCTCGAAAGCAAAGAGCAACGCACGCTCCCAGGTGCCTTGAACAAAGCTACCGACACGCATTCAACTTCCTCTCTCTCTCTCTCACTCAAAAAAAAAAAAAAGAAAGAAAAATGAAAAAAAAAAAAAAAGGATTTTGATAGAAAAGCGGCGGCGCCTCCGCTGCACGTGAAAACAAGATATTTAATCAAGAAATTGGCGGAGGGTTTTCTTGAAGGCAGCGGCCCGGGGTTCGAGGGCTGGGGTTTTAGTCTGAGAGAGATAGATAGATAGAGAGAGAGAGAGAGAGAGAGAGAGAGAGAGAGAGAGAGAGAGAGAGAGAGAGAGAAAGAGGAGTGAGAGAGAGAGAGAAGAGAGAGAGAGAGAGAGAGAGAGTAGGGTAAAGGAGGAGAGTTGGAAGGCTAATATGATAACATGACTTCAAAAAATATACGAAGAAAGTTATCAAAGAGAGATTTTATTCACGAAAAAGGAGGAGGAGGAGAAGAAGAAACGAGAGAATGTCAGAGATTTTTAAAGGATGGAAAACGAAGCTGGAAGACTGAGCGTTTCTCCTCATTAGTATAATCATCTGATACATGATTATAATATATATATATATATATATATAATATATATAATATAGATATATATTATTTGTATGTATAATATATATTATATATATATATATATTTTATTAATATATATATTATATAATATTATTTTTATATTGTAATATATTATAATAATATAATATATATATATTAATATATATATTATATTTTTACACCATTATATTATATATATAAAATTTTATATTATTATCAAAAATTTTTTTTTATATATTTTATATATTTATTTATAATTAATTTAAAAATTTTTTTTTTTAAATATTTATTATATTATATTATCATTAATATTATATAATTTTTATTATATATATATATTTTAATTTTTTAAATTTTTTAAAATTTTTATATTATAATATATAATTATATTTTATTTTTAATTATTATATATATTTATATATATATTTTATTTTTTTTTTTTTTATTAATTTATTTATTTTTTTTTTTTTATTTTTTCTTTTTTTTTAATTTTTTTTTAAATTTTTTTTTTTTAAATTTTAAAAATTTTATTTTAAATTTTTTTAAAATTTTTTAAATTTTTTATTTTTTTTCTTATTTTTTTAAAATTTTTTTTTTTTTTTTTTTTATTTTAATTTTTATATTCTGTTTTGTGGTTGTGTGTGTGTGGGTGGGGGTGGGGTGTGGTTTTTTTTTTTTTTTTTTTTTTGATTTTAAATTTTTAAAATGCGTGTTTTTGGGTTTTTATTTTTAAAGTTTTGTTTAAAAAATGACCGACTCTTAGGGTAAATTCCCCCTTTCGGGTCCCCTTGGGTTATAGACATCTACAGATATATGAAAAATTTTCAAAAAAAACCGAAAAAAAAAGTCTACAGCGTAAAAATTTTTTGAAACTTTTTTTTGGAAAACCAGATCATATACCTTTTGTTAACTACTAAATGTCCCTTTTGCAGCTTTAATCAGTTCATGAAATTGTTCACTCTCTTCAAAAAATGGCAGAAAAAAAGAAAATGCTAAAAAAAAATCACCATCACCCAAGCTTAATACCCTATAACATAGGTGCCCCCCCCCCCCTCTCCCTTGCCATCACCCCCTTCCCCCCTTTCAACTTCACCCCCTTATCCCTCACTCCCACCCCCTAATCACCCATAAAAAAAAAAAAATCTGCCACTACGTATATTTCTTTCATCGTCATTTATAAGTAATTCCTCGATTGCAGATAAACAAATATTTCTATCTTAGTTACGTTTAGAAGATGCAACAAGAAGATGCAACAAGATTACAAACCAGAGACACAGTTATGACTCTAATGGGAATACACGTGAAATCTAACATTGAGTATATTTAAGAAAATGAAAGTATCAAAGCTAGAGAGAGAGAGAGAGAGAGAGAGAGAGAGAGAGAGAGAGAGAGAGAGAGAGAGAGCGAGAGCGAGAGAGAGAGAGAGAGAGAGAGAGAGAGAGAGAGAGAGAGAGAGAGAGAGTAGAGAGAGAGAGAGAAAAAAACTTTTTCTAACGTACAATCACAAAAAAAAGAAAAGAAAAAAAGGCTTTGATTTGCTCTCAGCAGATCAGAAACTAGTTTTCCCAGAATTTTAGACTTTTCAATGAACTCGACTCGCCTTTCAATTTTCATTAAACCCGACACTTCCTTTGAATTTTCACTGAAACCGGAACAGATTTTTAATTTACACTGAAACCTACACGGCCTCTGCATTTTCACTGAAACTCGACACGACCTCTGAATATTCACTGAAAAAAACTACCTTTCAATTTTCACTGAACCTCATCTTTGAGTTTTCACTGAAATAGACACTGTGGCCTTATTTTTCATCACCTCCAAATATCGTTGAACTCTGCACTGCTCCGAGCGAAATCTCTAACCCTTTTGGAAAAGCGGTTGAAGCGAGTGTTATATAATAATCATCACTGATTAGTGTTAAGTGAAGTGGCAGTTGTCAATAGTCCTGTAAAATTCTCTTTTCATGAAATATTGCATATATGATGTGCTTACATGATTAATTAACATCAAATGATATTCAGCGGAGCGTCAAATATGTTATCTATATTGAACTCTATTTTCCAACGAAATGTGACGTGTACTTTGTCTCGAATTATGAATAATGCGATCGTGTGGTATTTATCATTTAATACAAGATGATAATATTTTTCTTCTAAATTGCATTTCGTCACGCGTCTTCATATGGTATGAAAACATTATATCTACTGTATTAATAAATTTTGTATTCTGTGTCTGTATATTTGAAGATAATCAGTTTTAGCCATTTACTTGATTGGGTCTGTT
>NC_051392.1:3583615-3584682 GCF_015228065.2 Penaeus monodon | reverse complement strand
ATCCTCCCCTCCTCCCCCACCCTTCCTCCCCACCCTTTCCTCCCTCCCCCCACCCATTCCTCCCTCCCCCCACCCATTCCTCCCTCCCCCCTCCATACCTCCCTCCCCCCACCCATTCCTCCCTCCCCCCTCCATACCTCCCTCCCCCCACCCATTCCTCCCTCCCCTCTCCCTCCCCACCCATTCCTCCCTCTCCTCCCCACTTCTTCCCTCTCCTCCCCCCTTTCAAAACGGACGTCTCGGCTTGGCTACTTAAGAATAAAGGAATTCCTCCATCGCTTCAACGAGCTTCCCAAGACGGAAAGACATCACGCTCGGTTGCGCTAACACGTCACAGGGTCTCGTGTCCATTTGCCTGGGCTTTGGAAGGCGGTTTAAAGGGCAGGTGAAGGAAGGAGGAGGAAGGAGGAAGGAGGAGGAAGGAGGAAGGAGGAGGAAGGAGGAGGAAGGAGGAAGGAGTGGGTGGGAGAAGGGGGTGGGATGGGGGGAGGAGGAGGAGTAAGGAGGAGGAGGAGGAGTAAGGAGGAGGAGGAGGAGGAGGAGGAGGAGGAGGAGGAGAAGAAAAAAGAAGAAGAGAAGAAGAAGAAGAAGAAGAAGAAGAAGAAGAAGAAGAAGAAGAAGAAGAAGAAGAAGAAGAAGAAAAAAGAAGAAGAAGAAGAAGAAGGAGGAGGAGGATGTGACGAAGTAGTAGAAGAAGAAGACGAAAGAGAAGAAGAAGAAGGAGGAGGAGGAGGAGAAAGAGATGGTGAACGACAAGGAGGGAAGAAGGAAGCAGAATAAGAGAAAACACATTTTTTAAACCGACACTCAAGACGGACAAAGCGTTTTTCGAAGCTTGAAAAACGTTCCCATATTGGCACCCCTTCCCTCCCCACCCCCGCCCCCGAACGGAAAAGTAGCGCTGTTTACTGATTGAATGATCATTAAAATCATCTGCCGCGCCATCAGCAAAGGTCATTAGCGGCGAATACATAGAGGGATTGCAAAACAGCATATGCACTACCAGCAGCATTATCTCGGGAGTCGTTAAGCCGTATCGCCAAGGGTATTTGACAATTAAATAAGTG
>NC_051392.1:3558615-3566115 GCF_015228065.2 Penaeus monodon | reverse complement strand
TCGGACTGAATACATCACGATTCAACATTTTCACTGAAGAATGGCATCAGGTTATTCGAGAACGTTGCGAGTCAGCGAGAGCAACTTTCAATTTACTGCAGATGATTTTTAGCTAGTGTGTGTGAAAAGCTTCTCACGGTCGAGTTGCATCTTCACACGATCGCAATATGACAGAGGAACTTGTAATCTCGATAATCCGTAGCATGGAATAAATTGATATGTTCGTGTTCAGCACTAATTGGGAGAAACAGCGTAGGAACACAGTATCGAAGGTCAGAGCGGAGGTAGGTTGTCAAGAGAGACAGGTAGATAGGAAAATAGATAGGTAGATACATATATAAATACATGAGAGAAAGGAATAGAAAAAAACAACTCACTTATCTGCGTTCTGTCAATAATCGAGATACTCTTTTACCCATTAATAAGACTCGTTTTCCTTATCATCTCATTTCCGAAAAAAAAAAAAAAAAAAAAAAAAAAAAAAAAAAAAAAAAAAAAAAAAAAATATATATATATATATATATATATATATATATATATATATATATATATATATATATGTGTGTGTGTGTGTGTGTGTGTGTGTGTGTGTGTGTGTGTGTGTGTGTGTGATGCATTATGACTAAGCTTTCATCTACACTGAAATATTTGACCATCACAGATCCTATCAAATAAAATTATATCAATCCTATCAACACAAGATTTTAGATAATATTAATGAAGGCATTTGGACATTTGCCCCAAACCAGTTCGGGAATTCTGCATGTTGCAACATGGTTATCGTTAGCATCAAATATCTGCCATTGAGACGCAATATGCACTCTGCTGTTTAAATAGCAAACTGTAAACCGGCAAACCCAATGGAAACTACACAGTAAATACCCCTTACCGATAGGATAACAGTAAAGTTTAGTTATTCTCATACAAGGTACTTACAAACATACTTGCAACATACTCTAAGTAAATTAATCAATCTTTAAGTTAATAATTAAGAAAAAAGAATAGAATTAAAATCCAGATAAATACTATAAATGTTTATGAACTGATACCTATGATTTTAAGTAGGTAAAAAGACTGTAGTGATGAATATAAAACAGGATTTTTTCTTTCTTTGTTTATTTAATTTTCCAGACTTAGTGAACATTAACCTTTAATCTAAAGCATACTTGGTGACACAACCATACTTGAAAATACAATATAGGTATATTTTTGGTCACATAAGTGTAGTCGAGAGCACAACATTATTGAAAACTGCAATGTTGCACAAAGCGGTACTAGTATCGAAATGGTATTTATTTGTTTATCTCTTCTTCTGCTTCTTCTTCTTACTACCCCTCTATCTCTTCTATTCCTTTATTCGCTTTTCTTCTTAGACTTATTTTTTTCTTCCTTTCCTCTTCTCCTTCCTCCTCATCCTCTTCATCCTTTTTCTTATTGTTTTAATTTGTGCTTTGTTATCTCTTTCTGTTTCTTATTTCTTTTTTTTTCTTTTATGGAGGGGGATGGAGGGAGGGAGAGAGAGAGGGGGGGAAGAGAAAGAGAGAAAAAGAGAGAGAGAGAGAGGGGGGGGGGAGAAAGAGAGAGCGAGAATGGGGAAGGAAAGAGAGAGAGTAGAGAAGGAAACTGACAGAGAGAGATAGAGAGAGAGAAAGTGGAGAAGGAAACACAGAGAGAGTGAGAATGGAGAGGGAGAGAGAGAGAGAGAGAGACAGAGAGAAAGAAAGAAAGAGAAAGAAAGAGAGCCCTTGATATGTGAATCTCTCCTTTTCACATTACAGTAAACAGCTTTAATCCAAGTAAGCAACGGTGACCTATTTCCTGAGGCAATAGTCCATCCTTCTCAAATTAAACTAAACTGAACAGCATGGGTACTTCATGATAGTGGGGAAATCTGGTAAAAAGTAAATAGGAAATTAAATAGATGTACACGTGTCAAAGGTTAATTAAACAAAAGTACGTGTCAAAATTTAATTAAATAAATGTACGTCTCAGAAGTTAATTAAATAGATGTACACGTGTCAAGACTTAATTCATTAAATGCAACATGTCAAAGGTTAATTATTCAAATGTATACGTGTCAAAAGTTAATTAAATAGTTGTACACGTGTCAAGTGTTAATTAAATAGATGTTCACGTGTCAAAAGTTATAGAACTAAATGTACACGTGTCAGAGGTTAATTATTTAAATGTGCACGGTCAAAAATGAATTAAATGGACACGTGTCAAAAGTTCATTAAATGTAAGTCTCAAAAGTTAATTCATGAAATGTACACGTGTCAGAAATTAATTCCAGAATCATATCAAAGCATGGTTTACATTTTATACACAAGAATACATTTAACACTCATAATAACAATAGATATATATATTATCATGATTATTATGATTATCATTATTATTATTATCACCATTATTATTATTATTACTATCATTTGTTGTTGTTATCATCATCATCATCATCATCATCATCATCATCATCATCATCATCATCATCATCATCATCATCATCATCATCATCATCATTGTAAGGGGACTCCAGTGAAATTCAGGGTAGACTGATGTAACTTTATGATTCAACCTGGAAATCAATTCTTAATTATCTGAGAAATGAAATACAAAAATATAACAATAAAGAAAACCATAAATACAATAAAATCAAGGATAATTATTAATTCAACACAAATTTAAGAATTTATAATACCAAATTAATAGTAACACAAATGTGTATACCTTGAGTAAAATAGTAAATAATACACAATTTCATTTCAAGAAGTTATATACAAATAATAAATTTACTTACACAATACCTCCTATCACTGGTGACCCATCAAAACTCTTCACATCTGTGACAACAACTGAAACAATGCATACATGTAAATTCTCTCTACATATATGAATATATCATAAAAAGACCAGTTGAAACAAGATTATATTTATTCCTCAATATGCCTATCATACTTAGAACATACAATATTAATTAGGAAAACATTAATTACAACTAAATCAAAACATATTATCCATGAAACATAACGATTTAATCTTAACAATTAAAATAAAGAGATAACACATTATTGACACTGACCTCGTGCAAGAATCAAATCGTAAACAAAGGATTGGCCAAGGAGCGAACTGTCATGTACAAAACATGAATGAGTGATTGAGAAACCAACGCCATCTATTGACACAGCATAGAGGATACTTTCATTTTCTTTAATTATTACACAAACATCAAATAATGATATAATATAATTGAAAGAAAAACATCATACATAATAATTATAAACAATTATAATTTGTCGTCGCTTATCATCATCATATTATTATTATTATTATTATTATTATCATTATTATTATTATCATTATCATATTATTATTATTATTTTTGTTGTTGTTGTTGCTATCGTGTGTGTGTGTGTGTGTGTGTGTGTGTGTGTGTGTGTGTGTGTGTGTGTGTGTGTGTGTGTGTGTGTGTGTGTGTGTGTGTGTGTGTGTGTGTGTGTATGTGTGTGCGTGTGTGTGTGTGCGCGCGCGCGCGCGCGTTATTGTTGTCATAATTACGAATACTAGAATTGTTTTTATAATAATAACTAATAGCTTTATTAATATTATCATAATTTTGTTATCAATAAGCATGACTAGTTATTATTACTATATTAATTATTACTATCATTATTATTAGTAGTAGTAGCAGTAGTAGTAATATTACCATTATCATCATCACCATCGTTATCACCATCATCATTCTCATCATCATCATCACCACCATTATCATCACAACCATCGTCATCATCATCATCATCATCATCATTATTATTACCACCATCATCATCATCACCATCTTCATCATAATCATAATCGTAATCATCATCATCATCATACCATCACCACCATCACCACCATCATTATCCTCATCATCAGCATCACCATCACTATCATCCTATAAACTATATTAAATTAAATGCAGCCCACCAGGTTATACAGGAAATAAATATAATAAAGATATTTAAAGTAATAAATATATTGGATTGTTTAAAGTAATAAATAGATTGTATTATTCAAATAAAGTAAAAAAAAAAAAAAAAAAAAAAAAAAAAAAAAAAAAAAAAAAAAAAAAAAATATATATATATATATATATATATATATATATATATATATATATATATATATATATATATATATATATATATGTTTTTGTTTGAATAAAATGATAAAGATATTGGATTATGAAAAGTAATAAAGATATCGGGTGCTTTAGATAAATTAATTAAGGTATTGGATTATTTAGATAAATTGAAAAAAAAAAATTATTATTGTTTAAATGGGATAATAAAGATAATAGATATTATATTATAAAGATATTTTACTCTTTAAATAATAAATAACGGTATTGGAGCCTTTATAAAAAATTTAAAAAATAATAAAAGGTATTGAATTCTTTTAATAAAATAAAAAGATATTGGATGCTTTAAAAAAAAAAATTAAAGGCATTGGATCCTTTAAAGTAATGAAGATATTGGGTTATGTAAATAAGATGATAAAGACATTATATTCTTAAAAGTAATATAAAGTTATAGATTCTTTAAAGAAGAAAAAATCTTGATTCACCCCCCCCCCCCACACAAAAAAAAAAAATATGAATAAAAAAAAATTGTAATGTTGAGATAGTTTCGTTTATATATATTCTTTTAATTATTTATCTCTTATTTTATTTCATCATCAAGAGACAGTGCATGATTTGAGAATTAATTATGATGCATTCTGTTTGTTGTTTATCAGTTTCTGTGTTTGTTTGTTTTTGTTTTTGTTTCCCTGCCTGTCTGTTTTTCTGCCTGCCTAGTCTGCTTATCTGTCTGTCTGTCTGTCTGCCTGCCTGCGTATCTATCTATCTATCTATCTACCTGTCTATCTATCTGTCTGTGTATCTATCTATCTACCTGTCTGCCTGCCTGCCTGCCTAATTATCCATCTGTCTTTCTATCTCTCGACCTACCTGCATGCCTGCCTGTCTGTCTGTCTATCTGTCTGGCTATATCTATCTATCTATACCTATCTATTATCTATCTATGCTTGCCTACCTACCTACCTACCTACCAACCAGCCTACCTACAGCACGGAAGAGCATACCAGCACTTCTTAACGCACACACAAACAACAACAATATCTCACCGTGCTGCTCTCCAGCACAGCTAAATCAAAGGCAACAATAAGCTTAGTGGACTGGTGTGAGGTCACCATTATGATTAACGAGAGCCAGCAGTCGCGGGGGAAGGGGGGGGGGAGGGGTCAGCGACACTCCCGCCGTTGATGCGATATCCAGTGAAGCCTCGAATACGCTGAGGGGCTTCGCTGGCCAATGAAGCTCCTGAATGAGGCGGAGGAGGAGCAAGGGTGGTGTAGTGACTTTGATGGGGATTAGGAGGCGGAGGAGGGTATCAGGGAGGTGGTGTCCTCAAGAGGATTGTGGTATTGAGGGTATTGGGTTGAACTTTATGCGCGCGTGCGCGCGCGCACACATACGCACATAAATGACACTGATCATGATCATGATTATTATTATTATTATTATTATTATTATTATTATTATTATTATTATTATTATTATTATTATTACTAGTATTATTACTATTATTATTACTATTATTATTATTATTATTATTATTAATATTATTATTGTTGTTGTTATTATTATGATAATAATAATAATAATAATAATAATAAAAGTATATGCACAAGTACACATCAGAATATACAGTATGTGCAAACATTATATATATATATATATATATATATATATATATATATATATATATATATATATATATATATATATAATGTATATACACTTACATCAAGTATAGTATGTAATATTAGTGAAAATATTAATATAATTATTACGATAATAATTGTAACCAGCCCCTAAAAAATAGGCAATTTTCATCCCCCTCTCCTCCTATTCAACCTACATCACAATTCAGAAAATGCAATTTTAATAAATCAATTTTCCTGGAAGGAGGTTCGTTGCAATGAAAGACATTTCTTTCTACGTTAATCGGAAACGGTGTTTTTTTTCGATTTTTTTCTAAGGTTATTGCATGGAAATGCGAGGCAGGTGAATATGATCAGAAAAATGGAACATTTTGATATTAGTAATTAAAAGATTTTTTTTTAAGGTAAGAGTTTAGTGTTTAGTTTAGATTAGTGCTCTGCAATATTGTAACTATAACTATTGTTTTTATTGTTATATTATTGTTAGTGTTAGTCGATGATAATGGTCGTATCATTTTAGATATTATATTTATGGCTGGTATCATTACCATCTTTATTATTATATTGTTATTAACATTTACTGATATCAATTCTGAAACGGATAATAATCAAAACACACACACACACACACACACACACGCACGCACGCACGCACGCACGCACACGCACACGCACACGCACACGCACACGCACACACACACACACACACACGCACACACGCACGCACGCACGCACGCACACACACACACACACACACACTGAAAAATGCCAATATCATTAGCTCCACTTTGCCATTCCCTGATCAGAAACTCCATGACATAACTCCTAACGATAAAACAGAGAGAGAAAAAAAGTCAACATTGCAAAATATACAACTTTTTGGGAGACTCGCAATATGAAAAATGCTCATGAATTTATCAAGTCATTTACACTTGCCAATTTTTTTTTCTCTTTTTCTTCCTCTTTTTCCCATTTCTTTTCGTCCGGGACAGTTAGTCAACCTTTTTAAGTTTCTTTTAAATACTTTTATTTTTATCTATTATTATTATTATTATTTTAGGATTTATTTGTTTGTTTTTACGAGGTGAGTGAGGAGAGGAGGTAATAGTGGAATTTAAAATCGAGTTTGGAACTATGTACTATGATTGATGTAAGTACGTATTAGTAATACTTATATAGGTCTGCACATACTGTATATTGTGATGTGTACCTGTGAATATACCTTTACTATTATCATTATCAATCTGAGTTCGAGGGTTCGAGTCACCGGCCGGCGCGTTGTTTCCCTTGGGCAAGGAACTTCACCTCGATTGCCTGCCTAGCCACTGGGTGGCCAAGTCATTTCAAGTCAGTGCCGGGTAAATAGAGATGGTTACTCGATAAAAACACCGGGCGGAAGGCAATGGCAAACCACCGCCCTAAATTGCTAAGAAAAAATCATGGAAGCCCATGATCGTCAAGGCCGCGGTGGCCGAATGGTTAGAGTGTCGGACTCAAGACTGTCACGACGGCAATCTGAGTTCGAGGGTTCGAGTCACCGACCGCCGCGTTGTTCCCTTGGGCAAGGAACTTCACCTTGATTGCCTACCTAGCCACTGGGTGGCCAAGCCAGCCCAAGTCAGTGCTGGTCCCAAAGCCCGGATAAATAGAGAGAATGTTACCTAAAAAAAGAAAAAAAAGGTAACACCGGCACTCTCCGTGGAAAGGAACTGGGGACCCTACCACGTACTCAC
>NC_051392.1:3528615-3536115 GCF_015228065.2 Penaeus monodon | reverse complement strand
AATTTGGGTTTTTTGACACACAATACACAGGGAAGCATTAAATGCACTAAAAGTATCAAGGGGGCGAATAAATATCTATTTGTGTTTTTCAGTTTGATTTCCTCTAAAGCTATGTCTGATCTTTTTTCTCTCTCAATCTCTCTCTCTCTCTCTCTCTCTCTCTTTTCTCTCTCTCTCTCCTCTCTCCCCCTCTCCTCTCTCTCTCCCCTCCCCCTCTCTCTCTCTCTCTCAAACTCTCCCCCTCTCTCTGCTCTCTCCTCCCCCTCTCTCACCTTTTTTCTCTCTATCATCTGCCTTTTCTACTCTTCTCTTTCGCCTCTCTCTCTCTCTTCCTCTACCTTCTTTCTCTATCTATCTATCTATTTTCTATCTTTTCTTTCTCCTCTCTCTCTCTCACTCCCCTTTCTCATCCCCCATCTTTTTTTCCTCTCCCTTTTTATATATATAAAATAATAAAATTTATATATATATATATATTATATATATATATATATATATATATATATATATATTTCTCTCTGTCTGGAAGGGAGTGATAGACAGAAAGACAGATCTAAACAGACGGGACAAAAAACAAAAACAGAATAAAAAGAAAAAAAAGAGGAAAAAAAAAGGGAGAAAAGAACAAGTAGACTTTCCTTTTCCCTTTCCTTTTTTTTCACGCAGTTTTTCACAAATTCAAACCTTTTCACTTCCCGGGAAACCTCCCGTTCTTCTTCCATTTGTTTCTTCTAAATCTCTTCTCCTCTCTTTTCCTCTACTCAATCTCTTCCCCCTTCCCCATTTTTCTTTTCTTTTCTTTTTTTCTCTATCTTCTTCTTTCCCTCCTCTCTTCTTTCAATCCTCTTTTTCTTTTCTCCCTTTCCCATTCTCTCTCCTCCCCCCCTTCTCCCCCTCTCTCTCTCTCTCTCTCTCTCTCTCTCTGCTTATCTATTAGACTCTTTCTCTTTCGCCTCTCTATCAATTTCCTCTCTCTCTCTCTCTCTCTCTCTCTCTCTCTCTCCCTCTCCCCTCCCCCCTCCTCTCCCCTCCCTCCCTTCCACTCCCTCCCCCTCATCTCTCTCATTGTTCTCTCAAAGCATGAGATGATATATTTTTTTTTATTCAGAATTCCGGGCTTCGCTATAAACGTTAACCGCTCATGTCGTTTCAGCTGAAATGGAGGCCGGTGTTGCACCCAGCAGCTTTCTACAGTCAAACTCATGTCAACAAAGGGATTTAAAAAGGAAAACAGATGTTTTAACTTCGCGTGGGTGTGTTTTGCCGGTACAGTGTTCTGTGTTTTTTTTTGTTTTTTTTATTGTTTTGGTCTTTTTATTGTTGTTTTTTTGTTTCTTTTTTTATACCTATATTAATCACTATCGTCAATGTGATTTCGGCTTATTGACATTAGTATTTCATTTGTTTTTAGTATTATATTAATGTATTCATTGCTACATTGTTATCGGTTGTATTATTACTGCATTGTTTTTTTTTCTCGTGGATTTAGTCGGGAAGATAAGATAATAAATAAATGAATGTACGAGTAAATAAAGGTATAGATAAATGAGCAAATATGATAGATAAATGAAATTTTTCGTATAGTATTAATCGGGAGGAAAATGTAGAAAAACGGAGAGAAATAGAAAGAGGTGATGGAATGGGAAAACGAGATTAAGGGAGAAAGGAAGAAAAGAAGAAAAGAAAAAGAAAGAAGAAAGGGAAAGGGAAACGAAAGGGAAGGGAAGAGAGAGGGTAGGTGGATCAGAAGCAAGAAAGAGAGAGAGAGAGAGAGAGAGAGAGAGAGAGAAAGAGAGAGAGAGAGAGAGAGATAGAGAGAGAGAGAGAGGAAAAGCACTTTTAGGCAAAGTAGGTCTTACCAAGGAAATGACCGTCATGTGAGCTTAATATTCACTTTCAGTATCCTTTAGCGTAGTACTAAGAAGTCAAACACTTTTCTCCTTTCCCTTTTAACACGCGACAGTAAAATACCTCTATTTTCCACCCTAGAATCGCACAGAACCAACCCACAGTCTACTACACCTACTTTGCCACCATTTAACTCTTCCCAAAATACCATTTATCAAGAAGATAAAACATGCAGGCACTCCCGAAGACAGTATGTGCTTGAAAACACCTTCTCCTTTAGCACCAAGGTGTCGGCAGAGCTTGTGGAAAGCACATTTGTCTTCATCAAAGAAAGGCAGGTGGTTGTACCCTATCTTTTACATGGTCCTGAAAGTTTATAGTATGAAGTATAAAGAAGAAAAGGCAGTGGCGACACTCGGGAGACTGAATGATGTGTGGGTGACAAGGTGCAGGTCCCGTACACTGATTTTGGTCTGATGGATTGCGATGGATTGGTGGGTGACGCGTTCGCGGGCGTGCGTGATAGGCGGGGGATTAATTAGGAAGGAAAAAGAATTATGGGTTGTTAAAGGGCGGGGGGGGGGGCAGGAGGAGGTTATTTCCTTTTTTCGTTGCGTGGAGTGAATGTATGACTCATTCGCTGATTTGTTTTCTGTCTGTATGTCTGTCTGTTTCTCTGCATCTGGTTGCTTGCCTCGCTCTCTCTTCCTTCTCTCTCTCTCTCTCTTTCTCTCTCTTTCTCGCTCTCTCTCTCTCTCTCTCTCTCTCTCTCTCTCTTTCTCGCTCTCTCTCTCTCTCTCTCTCTCTCTCTTCTCTCTCTCTCTCTCTCTCTCTCTCTCTCTCTCTCTCTCTTTCTCGTTTATATATGTGATAGCAAAAACATTCCTCCCGCGAATAAGATATTATTATCATTATCATTACTATTATCATTATCACAAACACCGTTATTATCATTTCATTTCACATATTTTGATTTTCGTTATTCATTTTTAACAAAACTATTTGTGGATTTTGCGTTAAGGTTTCTTCATTTTCTCATTTTGTGAATACCAGAGAGGAGTTTATAATTAGCATATCAATTTCAGAGAAAAAAGCTGAGATGAAGAATTAACACCAATGGAGGATAACGAAATTTGCATTCCACAGAAAGAAAATGAAGAGAAAAAGTTCCAACATTAGATGGAAAAAAAAAGACAAAAAAAGAAAAAAGAAAAAAAAAGAAAAAAAAGAGAGAGAAAGAAAAAATAAAATATATATATATGCATATATATATATCTATATATATATATATATATATATATATATATATATATATATATATATATATATATATATATATATATATATGTTTGCAATATCCAAGGCACCGTATATTAGATTTTATATATTTTGTCTCTCTTTCTCTTCATTGTTTTATTTTATTCTATTTTACTTCTTATCATTGTTATTAATTTATTATTTTTGTTATTATTATATATATATATATTTTTTTTTTACTGATATATGGAGGTATCTTAGTGCTGCCATATATATGTAGATATTGTAGTGTAGTAAGCCTCTCTTACAAACAAATATAAGATTTATGATTATTAATATCATCATCACCATCATAGTAATTATCCTTATTATTTTTCTGAAGATTATTATTTAATAACACTATTTTTTTTCTCTGAACCCTTATATATTCAATGATGTTCAATTAAATAATTCATTATCGCCCAAAGATCTCCTTTCACATTTTTTAAATATTGTAAAAAATAACTAACATCTATTCCTTTTCATCAGAATATAAACAGATAGATAGAGAGAGAGATGGAGAGAGTGTAAAAGGCTATCAGCCTTAGTACAATGGTGAACAGAGGGTAGTTATACTTGCTAACGGCTTGACTCTTTATTTCTGAGAGTTGATACCACGCAGTATAAAACACACGAGACATGTCTAGTTATAATCGGGCCGCGCGGAGGTCACGGTCAGCTGCCCGGAGAGAGGGAGGAGCTGACCTTAGCGCGGTGGTAGCTTAGCACGAACTCCCGGTCAAACGAGGTCAGATATAAAATATGACCTCCGCCCTCGCTGAGCGGGTGGTTCTTATTTGGGACATTTGGATCCACGTGGAAAACAGCCACGTGGTCCACTGGTAACCGAAATAGAATTATCCACATCTTATAGAGAGAGAGAGAGAGAGAGAGAGAGAGAGAGAGAGAGAGAGAGAGAAAGAGAGCGAGAAAGTGAGAAAGAGAGAAAGAGATAAACAGACAGACAGACAGAGACAGAGAAAAGAAACAAACAAAAAAAAAGGAGTAAGAGACAGAAAAATAAAAATAAAAAATCCTCAAGACACTATCACAATAAACGTTCTAAGAACATTAGTAAAGACAACGTTTCCAAGAAGGCTATCGTATCCAATCACCAGCTTTCTCAGAAGACAACGTAACGCTCGGCCACAGAACTTCAGGAACCTGGTAACAAGTGGTCTTTCATCTGACAAGTGACGTGAGGGGAAGAGTCATTTCTATTTCTGTTGGGTATCATCTTCATCTATTTATTTGTAAACTATTCCCGTGTGTAGTGGCACTGTTTCAGTTGATAATGATGTTGATGGTAGCGGTGATGATGATGAAGATGATGGTAATGGTGATGGTGATGGTGATGGTGATGTGTATATGTATATGATGTATTATATTTGATAATAAAATCGAAATGTAATGGAACAAATAATGATTAAAAGAAATGATTCATAAAGATGCTGATAGTGATAATGATAGTGATAATAATAATAATAATAATAATAATAATAATAATAATAATAATAATAATTATGATAGTAATAATAACAATTTCAATAAAAATAATCATAAGTAATAATGATAAAAAACAATATAATAATAAAACAAAAAATAATAATAATAATAAATAATAATAATAATGATAATAATAATAATAATAATAGTGATAAAGTAAACTATATCATATCACGATCATAAATATCACTAACAGCACAGAAATAGTCATTATTTGCTATATATATATATATATATATATAAGTATATATATATATAAATAATATATATATATATATATATTATAATATATGCAAAGGAAATACCGATATCACACATAAATACTCCTAAATCAATATTACTTACATAATTTCATAAGACCTTGTCTAAGCCTAATTCTAGAGCTGGCAAGAGAGAGAGAGAGAGAGAGAGAGAAAGTGCAAAGGAAGAGACGAGAGACGAAAAGAGAGAACTAGAAGCGAGATACTTAGATATTTCAAGAACCTGTTAAGCCATCTAGAGCGGAGAAGAGAGAGAGAGAGAGAGAGAGAGAGAGAGAGAGAGAGAGAAATAAATAAACCATATTTAATATTCCCAGATTACTAGTTTTCTAAGAATCCAAGCACTACACTTGTGGCCGAGTGTTCTTCTGTTCTTCCCTCGAAGCTATGTTTTCATTCCCCAGAGAGAGCCTGTGATGAATGACATGTACTACGAAGCTATTCTGACCTGTTTTGGTATTTGACTTTGCTTGTGTCATTAGAGTGTGTTGTTCCCTAAGCTTGGTTTTATTTTAATTATATTATTATTGTTATTGTTATCATTATTTCATTGTTATTGTTGTTATTGGTATTATTATTTTCTATTATTTTAGCTTGAGTAGTTTTGTGGATCATTTGAAACATTATTATTATCATTATTATTATTATCATTATTATTATTATTATTATTATTATTATTATTATTATTATTATTATTATTATTATTATTATTATTACAGTTATCATTATAATTATCATTATCATTGTCATTAATATTATCATCTTTTTAGCTTCAATAGTTTTGTTGATGATTTGAAACATTCTCTTCCTATTGTGCTTCATATATATTATTAATATCAATTTCTAGTCCATTTGTCTAAGGAATGAATCATCTATTTCGATATAAACAACTTACTTCATATGACTGATATCTGTTTACCTTAACAACAGAATATCTGTTCTTAGAAATGTGATTATCAAAAAAAGTTATCCCTTTCGATGATTTCAGAAGAAGAAGAAGAAGAAGAAAAGAAGAAGAAGAGAAGAAAAGAAGAAGAAGAGAAGAAGAAGAAAAGAAGAAGAAGAAAGAAGAAGAAAAGAAGAAGAAGAAAAGAAGAAGAAGAAGAAGAAGAAGAAGAAAGAAGAAGAAGAAGAAGAAGAAGAAGAAGAAGAAGAAGAAGAAGAAGAAGAAGAAGAAGAAAAGAAGAAGAAGAAAAAAAGAAGAAGAAGAAGAAGAAGAAAGAAGAAAAACAAGGAATTAATTAGTATTAGCCAAATGACCTTCTCTCTCTCTCCCTTAATATTGTCGAATAAATAGCTAATTCTACAACACACAATTAACGTTTTAATTTGGCATTCCGGGAACGACCGTTATCAAATTATACAACTTTTAATCTGTAAAACTGTTACACGTGCCAGACCTGTGATTATTCATTGGGTCAAAGTGACTGACCTCCATGCAAAAGTTAGAACATCTCGAAGTGCATTGTAATAAAGTGAATTACTCCTGGCAATGGTATGTGTTTTCCAACCTGGCTGTCATGTTGACCAAAGGCCCCGTAATAGATTTGCAACATGATTCTCATTTTTGGGATGAGGGTTTTAATTGCGTCAATAAGCCTAATGGGACATAGTCCGCTCTGAATAAGGTCTGATTATTGATGATAAGATGTCATGTATATGTATATGTATATATATATATTTCTCTCTCTCTCTCTCTCTCTCTCTCTCTCTCTCTCTCTCTCTCTCTCTCTCTCTCTCTCTCTCTCTCTCTCTTTCTTTTCTTTCTTTTTCTTTTCTTTCTTTTTTCTTTTTTTATTTTCTTTCTTTTTTTGTTCGTTTTTCTTTTCTTTTTTCTTTCTTTTTTTTTCCTTTCTTATTTTTTTTTGTCCTTTTTTCTTTCTTTCTTCCTTTATTTCTTTTTTCTTTTCTTTCTTTCTTTCCTTTTTCCTTTTTCTTTTCTTTTCTTTTTTTTCCTTTTCTTTCCAATCGTAGATAACAATAACTTTCCCATTTAACATAATTTATTCCACCTTTAAAACCCGTTAAAAAATTAACTATCGCTGTTTCATCAAATGACAACATTTCCTCATTTACGCAAAGCTTACTAATATTTTCTTCACGATATAATAAAAAAAAAAAAAAATCAAGGAATTTTGATACCATTACGTAGCATCTTATTATTATACTTATATAATTATTAAGATTAATTAATATATTATTATAGATTAATAGATATTTATTAGAAGGAGATATTAATACTTATGATATCTATATATAATAATCTTTTAGAAAAATAATATCCCAAGTATAGAAGACAGAACGGTATAGAGAGAGAGAGAGAAGAGAGAGAGAGAAGAGAGAAGAGAGAGAGAGAGAGAGAGAGAGAGAGAGAGAGAGAGAGAGAGAGAGGTGGGAGAGAAAGAAAGAAAGAGAGAGAGAAACACGGAGACAGACAAAGAAACAGAGACAGAGAGAGAAGGAAAAAGAAAGAGGCAAAGAGAAAGAAACACACAAACAAACACACACACACACACACAACACACAGAACAACACACCACACACACACACACACACACACACACACACACAACACACACAACACTCACAA
>NC_051392.1:3513615-3516115 GCF_015228065.2 Penaeus monodon | reverse complement strand
GTGTGCCTATGATATAAGAGGCAGTGAATTCTGTATCGCTAATTCGATATGCATATGATACAGACAGACAGACCACACACGCACATACACGCCACACGCACGCACATGCAAGCGCATTCACACACACACACACACACACCACACACACACACACACACACACACACACACACACACACACACACACACACACACACACACACATGCTCGCACTCGCACTCGTACTTACACTCACGCTTACGCTCACGCTCACACTCACACTCACACTCACACACTCTCTCTCTTTCTTTCTCGTTTTTTTTCCTGTGGACTGTATCAATAGCACGGCAGCATATACCAGAAAAAGAAAAAAAAAAAGAAAAGAAAAGAAAAGAAAAGAAAAGAAAAATTCTTTCCTGAATGAAACCGACGAATCTGACGTGTACTAAGTTGCTGTCAAATGCTTTGTAAACCTGTTAGTGAATGAAGTTCCTCTCCTTATTTACATAAATAAGGTCTTTACAGTATGTAAATGAGCAGTTTTGTGAACAGGAATGTAATACCGAAAGACACTTTAGGTCAAGAATTTCCGTAATGTACATGTTAATTTCATGAATACCAGAAAATATATAGAGTAAGATTGTTAATAAATGAAGCATGAATTTCTAAGCATTCTCTTACTAAAAATCTACAGATGTCATCATTAAGCTAAGATTTGCCCATTAAAATATCTCACTTCAAGGCAGAGTAAGTATAATTTAATCGAATCGCCAAAGTAATAGTGTTTACCTATATGGCAACCTCTCTCTACCCCCTTGGCAGAAAAAGTTGTCTTTTAACCTTTAACCATAAAGCTTGTTAAACTCCTCAAATTATTTTTAATCACGTATACCTGTTAATTAAGAATCAGTGAGTCTAGGTATGAATAGTGTTTCTTGTCAAGGGAAGAACTCTCGAACATTGTCGTGTGTTTTATATGTGCTAACGACTGTGTTTCTGCTAACCCTAACGATAGTGTTGTATTGTGTGCGTACAGACATCATTGTCAATTAATTTCAAAATCTTCAATGTTCCAAATTCTCCTATATGTTCACTATGAATTTATGTCTTATATGAAAATGAGATTTAAATAAAAATCACACTAATATCTAAATTAATAATCACAACATCAACTCAAAAAAAAAAAAAAAAAAAAAATTCTAAGCTTACACGAATTTCAATTTCCTCTGTCCAGTTCAAGTAATCCTTCGGTAAGTATCAGTAATGCAGTGAGTTTTCAGTAACAGTGTGTGTGTGTGTGTGTGTGTGTGTGTGTGTGTGTGTGTGTGTGTGTGTGTGTGTGTGTGTGTGTGTTGTTTCAGGTTGTATCGCGGTCGTTATAAAACCCGATATCATCGAAGTTTGTACTAACATACAAAGTTTTGAAAAAAAAAGGTTATTTTTTATTTCACATAAAAAAGTCAATAGAAAACTGTTTAAAGTTATTGATATACTGGTGTGACTTTTTAATTACAAGCAAAATAATGTGGAAGCTTCAAATAGAATGGGAAAAGTATCTGACTACTCTGTAACTTATATTCATTATACACACCACTCTTCGTCTCGCAAAGCTGTGGAAAATTTAAACGTAATTCTCATATTCAGTAAATTCATTATCATTATTGTTATTACTACTACTACTACTACTACTACTACTACTACTACTACTACTACTACTACTACTACTATCAAATACATTGTTCTTCATATGAGAAATATAAGTTGCATAATGTTTTGCATCTTATAGCCACAGCAAGTGACTTCCGTGTCCAAATCGTACAACTGGGTAATTCCAATGATCGCGGACATCTACCGTTTTTGCAAATTATATATAATAAAAATGAAAATAAAGCAACAACAATAATAATGGTAAATATCACAATGATGATAACAATAAGAAGAAAAATAAAAGCAACAACAACAATGATATTAATGAAAAATTATGCTGAATAAATTTTGATATAAAGAGCATAAAAACAAAAGCAAGTACCACACCCTCCCTCTATATGACAAACGCCTAGAAAATTACTTAAAATTTCTCGCCTAATAACACTAGTAATAACATTCTGTCTAATATATGGACCAAACTTCTCCTTTTATAGCAATTTCTTGTACGCAGAGTTGAGGGTCTTTTAAGGGTAAAATCTCCCCATATATTTTATGTTGCACAGAGTCATTACGAACCCCTAGGTTTAAAACGTATTTCTCTCTCTCTCTCTTCTCTCTCTCTCTCTCTTTCTCTCTCTCTCTCTCTCTCTCTTTCTCTCTCTTTCTTCTCTCTCTCTCTCTCTCTCTCTCTCTCTCTCTCTCTCTCTCTCTCTCTCTCTCTCTCTCTCTCTCTCTCTCACTGTGATATTAACAGGAATTAAATGTGTTTTGTAATAAGCACGTGTGTGCTTGGGGGGGGTTGTTTAAGAATGATGAAATCGTAATATTGGTAGCTACTTTTGGTGATATTATCATTTACTGTTATTTATGATATT
>NC_051392.1:3503615-3506115 GCF_015228065.2 Penaeus monodon | reverse complement strand
TACGATGTTCTCACCCCCCCCCACTCAAAATAAATACATAAATAAATTAATTAATAATAATTGTAATAATAAACAAATGAAATTAAAATCATGTACATATATTGACACTTGAGCTAAAGAATGCAATCTTGAATTTCCTTTGCTAGTTTCAGTGTTGAACAGAAAATGACAATATGGAAGCAGAAGATGAAGAAAATAAAAAGGAAAATGTCAAGAAAGAGGAAGAGAAAAAGAAAAAGAAGTTGAAGAAGTGAACAGAAGAAAAGGAAGCGAAAAAGAAAAAAAAAGAGAAAGAGAAAAGAAAAAGAAGAAAAAAATAATGAAGAACAGAAGAAAAATAAAAATAAAACAGAAAACGAATGAAAGAAAGAAGACGAAGAAGAAAAAAAAAAAACACTTTAGCCCTAACCATAAACGAATAATAAAATAATTAAAAAAAAATAAATAAATAAAACCAACACATCATTGAAACACCGAAAACAAATGAAAAATTTTCCAAAAGTTATCGGTCACTACGGCGTGATCCAGAAAATATATACAAATGGAATAGGTTTCTCACAAATTTCATCTCTTCCTTCCCTTTTAACGTTGTTTATACGTAGAAATTAATTGTTATATGCATCAACGCTATTACTGAATTGAATTGTTGCAATGTTTCCCCTTCTATGAAAAAGCATTGTAATCGAGAAAGGGAAATGTTAATACAGTGTCATCCTCCTCTTTTCTAATAAAAATGTGAGGGAGAGGGAAGGAAGGAATGAAGGAGGAAGGGAGGGAGGGAGAGGGAAGGAAGGAGGGAGAGAGGAATGGAGGGAGGGAGAGAGGGAGAGGGAGAAGGAGAGGGAAAGGTAGAAGGGGAGAGGGGTGAGAAAGGAAGAGAGAGAGAGAGAGTGAGTGAGAGAGAGAGAGAGAGAGAGAGAGAGAGAGAGAGAGAGAGAGAGAGAGAGAGAGAGAGAGAGAGAGAGAGAGAGAAAGAAAGAAGGAAAGAAAGATATAGAGGCATTTTATTTTTTTTTTTTTTTAGCACATGAATATATATATATATATATATATATATATATATATATATATATATATATATATATATATATATATATATATACATATATATATAATGTACATCCACAAACATATGTATTCATAACTTGTAATCATACATATACGTACCTGATTAGGAATAAAATTCTCGCTATGTTATCTTTCATACTGACAATCAAGAGGTCAGAGTTTATGATTTATATTATATATACATAACTGTTACTATTCTACTATTACTATTACATACTGATTACTATTACATTTATTATGATATTGATATATTGTGTTTATGATTATTATTATTATTATTATTATTATTATTATTATTTTATTATTATTATTATTCATACTTGCACATTTTGTCGAAACATTAATTAAATAATCGATCCCCGCTGGTAGTTAAAATGAATTCTTGAACGATTCATCATAATATGGAGAGAAACAAACAAACAAACAAAAACAAACAAAAAGCAGATAGAAAAGTTAATTTAAAGAAATTTTATGTTGTTTTGACGTTGCTTTTTTAAAAATTTCCTATCAATGTCTTTCTTAATATTCTGCTAAACTTAAAGGTTTAATAATTAGACAAATTAAATTAAAAAAATTATTTATAGCCTGAATACATGACCCAAAGAGCCTAAAAATATAGTATATTTAAGGTTATATTTTCGTTGTTTTTATAAAGAAATTGTTGAATCGAATAAATTAACGAAGAAAATGCTATTATTCATGATATCAAGGAAATCAAACATGAGGTTCACACATTTTTATAACGTATCTTAAAATATCCATCATATTCTTTTAAATCAACCGAATAGCCTTTTGTCTTTCTAAATTCTTTATCATATTTCAAGCAAGTTATCAAGTTCTTTGATCCACTTGCAGACATGTCTGGCACCCTTTGCTTATATAATTTTCATGTTTTTGATAAAAAAAAACACTATCCATACGTTATATGGGTATTATTTGATGAATAAACGTTATTCTGGCCATTCTTAGACAACTTAGCTAATTGAAATTTTCTTTCTGTTAGTATAAAAACTTTATAGAGAAAGACTGAAGCTTTATGGAGAAGTACAGGTCAGTTGCTGAGCTTTACTGTTTTGCTATATACAAAAAAAGAAAGAAAATATGCTAGCCTTCGTTATTCATATTTTTACTCTACATTTGTAACATTATAAGCGAACACTTCCGATAGAAGCCCACAATCATGGCCTGATGATTTTAGATGAGATATTAACATTTCATTTCACACACACACACACACACACACACACACACACACACACACACACACACACACACACACACACACACACACACACACACACACACACACACAATGATAACGAATAAATAAATGAATGAATAAATAGACAGATAAATAAACAATCAACAGAATCGATAGGTAGATTAGTAAATAGGCAGATAAACCGATAAAACAGCTAAATAGATATACAAA
>NC_051392.1:3496115-3498615 GCF_015228065.2 Penaeus monodon | reverse complement strand
CACACACATACGGTACATTACTTCACTTCCGTACCTACTATACCTGTGTTAACGAGAAACCCGACTGTAATCCACCTAGCGTAAACCCTCCCCCGCCCCCCGTTCTCGGTTTCCTTGGCTCGTTAATATTACACACATCGTTGATTATAACGTTATCAGCACCGGTCCGTTTCGCTGTTGCTAAGGCACACGCACCGACCTTTCATATGTAGTACTATGTATTAGTAAATAGAATGTCTTGCTGATTATTCATTACCTTCTGTAGCAGACAAATAGATATATGGACTTATACATTAGACGTGTGTGTGTGTGTATGTGTGTGTGTGTGTGTGTGTGTGTGTGTGTGTGTGTGTGTGTGTGTGTGTGTGTGTGTGTGTGTGTGTGGTGTGTGTGTGTGTGTGTGTGTGTCAATAGGTATATTTGTATATACATATGTATGTAGGTATACATGTATATAGGTATGTATTTATACGTGTTTATGACTATATGTGGTAATTTGTGCACATGCTTATGATTACTGTAACAGGAGCACAGATAAAAAAACACAAAGTTTCATATTTTTACGTGGAAACAACCTCCATTAACAACTAAAACCATAAAAATTCTTCTCTTAAGGCCGTCAGAGTAATTAGATATATATTTTTTATCTACATCATAAAGAGAATGGTTGGCACACACACAAAACAGATGGGACAAAAGGTAGGGAATGAAAGGTACTATACTATTATATTCCCTTCATGAAATAACAACCCTCCCTGACCAGGACTCGAACCCAGGTCACTGCGGGTATGAAACAGGAGGCCAATGCTAATCCAACCATGCCACACGACCAGCTAAAAGGAAGTATGTAGCTAGGAGCTCACTAGATATTATCTATAAAGTCACTCTAGAGTAATGATGGCAAAGTTTTACACATACACTCCCCGTGGGCACTCGGTGGAAATTGATTTTGCAATCAATGCGGCATTGCATTATTCTATCTTTTTCTTCCTTCATTCTTTCAATTTTCAAGTTTTTTTTTAATCGATTCAAATGCTTTATTAACGCACATAAAATAATTCATCGTACACAAATAGAATTAATGTTATACACGAACAAGGAAATTGATGAATGAATAGATATCCTAATATAATTTCTTCCTTTTTTTTATTTTCATTTTTATATAGATCCAAATGCTTTATAAACGGACATAAAAGGGAGTTAGCTGTAAACAATAAATAGCAAGGCTGGATGGTGCGTTTCACACCTCTGTCTCCAGCAGTCTTCCTGTAGCGAGTTCCTCCTTGAGCGAACGCAGGTGCTCGCTCTGCTGTCTCTCTTGACACTTCTGCGACGGAAGGAAACACCCGCCCTCGATAGACAGACACAGATAGACAGATAGACAGACAGATAGATAGACACAGACAGATAGACAGACACAGACAGATAGACAGACACAGATAGACAGATACAGACAGATAGGCAGATAGAAACAGACAGACAAAGAAACAGACAGACAGAGACAGACAAACAGACAAACAGACAGACAGCGACACACAGGTCCAGCTCGTCACCACTCCCCCCTCAGCACCCGGAGACACTGGGGTCTCTTGGGGTCTCACATCTACCTTCACCAATAAACCCACAATTTAATACCAGTTTCGTTCACATGAGGTATATTTAGGTATTTAGTGTTAAAACTCGTCGCTTGTTGAAACTCAAGGGAGAATGTGCAGCGATTAATTATCTTCATGTATTAATAGCATATTCATATTCTATTAAGAAAGTATAGTTTATTTACGCAAATAAGGTCTTTACGTGTTATGATTAATATGCTCATCAAAGATAGCACTCCAAGTAATGATTGAGTAGTAAAGAAATCAATCAATACTTAATTCTTAGGTCTGTGTAAACTTCGTTTTTTCTTTTTTTTTTTTTGAGTGATGTAATAAATGTAGATAAGAAAGTTGAGAGGAAGAAACTTAAATCCAAGTTATTCTGACAAATTTGAATAGAACAGTGTGGAAACGTTAAGAAATACATACTATGTTTTGGATTAGCTACTTACAGAAGGTGTGTGTGTGTGTGTGTGTGTGAAATCTAGTTATCAAAAATAACTAGGAATGGATGCTTAAAAAAAAGCAAACAAGAAAAAGGTCTGATAACATCCTCAGTCTTTCCTTTTAACACTGTACGTACATGAACACAAAGAGAACACCAGCGTTGTCTCTGACGTTGTTACTGTGCAGAATTACTGTCACGTTTCACCCTTTATAGGAAAGTATATTATTATACACAGAAATAAAAGTTAGTCTTGTTACCCATTCCTTTGCCAGCAACCTTTGCTGATACATAACACAAACAAACACTTTTATTCACAAAAAAGTATAAAGCTAGTCCCTTGTTATCCCCCTCTGCCAGGAACCTTTGCTGATACATAACGCAAATAAACACTTTTATCTCCTTTGCCAAGAACCATTGCTAATACATAACATACACACACAAACGCTCGAAATATTCA
>NC_051392.1:3491115-3493615 GCF_015228065.2 Penaeus monodon | reverse complement strand
GTCGCTGTCAGGGATTATTTCCTTATTGACCCACTATAGGCGATTACCAGGTTAAGGAGAGGGGGAGGCCCTACAAAAGGGCCATATGAAGATTGGAAGATAACCTTGTTCTTGCTGTATAAGGGAGCTTATGGTAGCACTCAGATATTTTTCATTCTAGTTGTCTTGTGTTTTATTTTCTTTTATTAGATGGGGTTTTCTTGTTTTTTTTTCTATGCTGTTATTTAACTATTTGTTTATTCTTATGATCAATGCGGCGTTAGCAAAGAAAGGGACCGAATTAGCAACACACACACACACACAACACACACACACACACACACACACACACACACACACACACACATATATATATATATATATATATATATATATGTGTGTGTGTGTGTGTGTGTTTGGGTATAACACACACACACACACACACACACACACACACACACACACACACACACACACACACACACACACACACACACATATATATATATATATAATAATATTATATATATATATATATATATATATATATATATATATATACTTATTATTTCTTTATCTAAGTATCTATACGATATTTCAATCTAACTCATCGCATGGAAGTTACGACCTTAATCTAGACAAAGCTGTTTATGGTTCATGCGTACAGTAAATGTAGATCAAGGGCCTTATAACAGTCAGGGGTAAGCACGCAGAGTTTACCATAGCTGCACTCTTCAGCCGCCTTTTGTCTGCCTTTCTTATGTCATTCTACTTGTCATGAATAATGTGACGCTCTATGGTTGCCAGGTGGTTCTCTGCAAATCCAGGTGACAAATGTTTTACAATATTCCTTACGGGGAAAAAAAAATTTGCTTCTGTTTTTTTTTTTTTTCTTTTTTTCTTTCTTCTTTTTCTTCTTTTTTTCTTCTTCTTCTTCTTCCTCTTCTTCTTCTTCTCCTCTCTTCTTCTTCTTCTTCTTCTTTTTGTGTAGAGTAATAGTATAAAGCATTCAAAGCTCTGCTATAATTCTGTACTTCTTATAAAAAAAAAAAAAAAACGTATGAAAATAAAACAACATAGACTTAAGTTAACAAGTCATTTTTTTCTCGCTGTTATTTCAAATATATAGAAATATCATTCAGAGATATAGTTTAGTCATTTGACCCAAAAGTATTTGCATGTTTGCAACAAAGGGTGATAATTTGAATTGGCTCATGATGCATCATCAATAATATTGACATTTGCGATCAATGGGATTATTTGGTATTGGCATCAAGTGGATTTCATGAGAGGAATAGAAAACGCGGTAAGGAAAGCACGATATTGGAGCTAAGGGGAGAAGAGAGGGAGGGAGGGAGGAGAGAGAAGAGGAGAGAGAGAGATAGGGAGCGGAGAGGGAGAGGGAGGAGAAGAGAGGAGGAGAGAGAGAGAGAGAGAAGAAGGAGAAGAAGAAGAGAGAGAGAGAAGAGGAAGAAGAGACTACGAAAGAACGAGAGAGAAAGAGAGGGGGAGTGGGGAAGAAAAACGAAAGAGAGAGAACCACAAACAGAAAAAAAGAGATAGAAAAGATAGAAAAACAAAGAAATGAAGTCAGAGGACCTACGAAAAGACAGTAGAACAAAGAAAAAAGAGAACTAGAGAGAACAGATAGAACCTCATCAACCAATCCTGTCGACCTGAAATTCCCTCCCCCCCCTGCCCCATTATCAGCCCTCCTACACCCACCCTCCCACCCTTACCCCTGAACACCTAACTCAACACCCATACACCCTTTAGAATAACGACCCTCACGGCAACGCTACTGGAGCTTCCTTCGCGAGGCTTCCTTTATAATGGAGAATGAACCCTAAATAAGCTTCACGCCTCGATCTCGACCCTCCACCCCCCCCCCCCTGCGCTCCCTTCATGATCATCGAGTCAAGGTCATCCTTATACTTTTAGGCTGAGTAAACCCTCTAAGTGTGATTGGGTTTGTGTCCTAGCCAAGCGTGTATATGGGGAAGAAGGGAGTAGGGGAGAAATAGATGTATAGGTAGGTAGGAAGATACATAGATAGATAGATAGGTAGATAGACAGGTAGGTAGATAGATAGATAGGTAGGTAGGTAGTAGATAGAGTGAGAGAGATTTAGTGAAAGAGTGAGTGGGGGAGAGAGAGATTGATAGACAAACTGATAAATATAGATAGATAGATAGATAGACAGATAGATAGATAGATAGATAAAAAAACAGACAGACAGACAATCACAGACATACTGAGAGAGAAAGAGAATGTTAAACATATATACAATCAAGTAAAATAAACAGAAACATAGACGTCAGCAGAAGAAATAAAATTCGCGAAACTGTAGACGCTTGAGACCCAAACACACACACAGAAAGTAAGAACAGAGAGCAGGAGCGAAACGAGACAGCCAAGAACACGGACGAACCAAGGATCCAGCCCAGGTATATAACAATTAATGGAAACCCAAACTTCACTTTCCAGCTGGTTCAGGTGTTTCACAAAGTTCGGCCGGATA
>NC_051392.1:3473615-3476115 GCF_015228065.2 Penaeus monodon | reverse complement strand
ACGTAAATCTCTCTTTCACTTCGGTCTCCTGCTTCAGCCTTCTCCTCCTTATCATTTTCGAAAGCATGTTTCAACGCCAAGGAGACGCATGGCCTCGAGAAGACACCTTGCAATATCCTCGTCCTTGCAATAGTGCAGTTATAGGAAGTATACCGATCAACTTTAAACGCCTGTTGGTCCATTTCTCAGGCTGGGATTTACGAGTGTCTCTTGTGGAATATTCTTCTCCCGTTCTCTCCTCTATCTGTCTGTTTCTCGTTTTGTCTTGTTTTTCTTGTTTTCGTTATCTGTGTCTCTGTCTCTATCTGTTTCTTTTTTCCTTTCTATTTTGCTTAAATAATTTACTTAATCTCTTTTTGTCCTATCTTTTTTTTTTTTTTATCTGTGTCTTTGTCTCTATCTCTATCTATTTTTCCTCTTAATCTGTTCTCTCCTCTCTTTATTTCTCTTTCTTAACCCTTCCCTTCCTTCGCCCTTCCCTTTTCTCTCTTTTAGTTCATTTACTTTCCTTTCCTTTACTTACCTCTTTTGTTACTCCTTCTCTCCCACATACCCTTCTCTCTGTGTCTCCTCTTTCTCTCCCTTGCCTCTTTCTTAATCCCTCCTTTCCTTCGCCCTTCCTCCCTCTCTCTTGTAATTCCCCCATCTCCCTCTTCTTTACTCCTCTCTCATACGCTCTTCTCTGTCCCCCCCCCCCCTCTTTCTCTCTCTTGCCTTTTTCTTAATAACTCTTTTTCTTCCCTTTCCCCTTGAATTCCTCCTCTTCTTCTTCTTTACCCCTCTCTCATACCCTCTTTTCTGTTCCCCCCCCCTCTTACTCTCTCTCTTGCCCTCCCTACCTCCCCCCACCTTCTCCCCCCCCCCCCCTCACTCTCGTTTTCTCCATCCTTAAGCGAGTGATGGCACGGCGTTCCTCAGAGATGTAAATTCAATTTTGCTTTTCCAGGACCCTGTTTTAGGATTCAATTCGTGCTTTCACCACTTTCTCCATTCTGCTCTCTCCCTCTCTTTGGTTCTCTCGCTCTTTGGTTCTTTATGGCTGTCTGTCTGTCTCTGGCTCTATCTCTGTTCCTCTGTCTGTCTGACTATCTCTCTCGCATACACACAGGCACACACTTTTCCTCCTTCTCACACGCATGCTCACAGGTTTTTTTTCTGTCTGTCTGTCTGTCTGTCTCTCTCTCTCTCTCTCCTCTCTCTCTCTCTCTCCTCTCTCTCTCTCTCTCGTCTCTCTCTGTCGTCGTCCTGCTCTGCACCTCCCTCATTTTCCCCCCCCCTCACCTCTCCTCTACTGTCCCCACCTCCTCTTCCTCCCCTTCCCCTCCCCACACACAAACCCACCCCTTCACATCACCCCCCACCGCACCTCCCCACCACACACACACAACCCTCCTTTCACCTCCCCCCCCCCCCACACACACCAACCACCACCACCAACACGCTCACAAGAAAACCCTCTCCTTGACGTGGATCTCCTTGAAATAATCTTCAGCGCTCCTCTCTTGAGCCGTCCACAGGAGAGGCGACAGAGGCCCATGTCATAGATTCTTTCACGAGGTTCATGAGGCGTTGGATACCAGGACAAGGATGTTAGCGGTGGGATACTTCAGGGTGGTTGTGGTAGTGTGGTATCAGCTGATCTGTCGAGTGCGTGATTGCTGTCGGAAGGCTATCGGCACTGGGATAAAAACGGAGACAGAGACGGACAGATAAACATAAAGGAAGACAGCCAAAGAGCGAGAGACATAGAGGAAGGTGATAATAGGGATGTGTTAATGTAAGTAGTATAATATCAGTTGTGTAATTTTAACAGAAGGTTGCTATTGGTGTGTTAACATTAATATAACAGTATGATAGTAAAGAAAATAATATTAGTTTAATAATATCAACACAAAGATAGTAATAGATATACCAAATGTATACAGGCAGATATATTTCAGATATATTTCAATACTATAGGGAAAATAAATAACAGCATGTAACACCGTTAATGAATATGATCAAGATTGTTTTTTTCTTGCAATAGAAAAAAAGCAAAAAACAAAGAATAGAATAAGTGTCATGTGACTGGTTATTTCTCTGCCTAGAACTAATATTAATATGACAGACTGTAAGCACAAGGAAAAAATATACACTGTGATTTTTCATTTTCGCCAACTCTAAATCTATCAATAATTTTCAGATACCGCAGTTAAGTCAAAGTGAAAGATACCAAAGGGGAAGGAAAGAACGTGGTCTAAGTAACTAGAAACGCTTAAAAAGAAAGTTAAAAGGAAGGAGGATTGTTGATTGGTTGTTGAAGATTAAGTCATTAGCGATGAATACCTTGTGGGATTAAAAGGTTAAATTATCTAAAACGTTACAAATCTATCAATATATGTATCTCACAATTGAAATATATCATAGATATTATACAGAAAACCAAAGCATAAGTATTGTACCTTAAGAGTATATAATTTCTGCACAAATCTAATGCATAATTAAACTTTGTGTGAAATAT
>NC_051392.1:3453615-3458615 GCF_015228065.2 Penaeus monodon | reverse complement strand
TCATTTTTTTATCAAATTAAGAACAATATATAAAATAATTTAAATGATTATGGTTGTATTGTATTGATCAAAATATTAATTTCTTAATTAATGGACTTCAGGAAAATCTGAAACAATATAGAGAATTATTAATGAATAAATAAGGCAGTGAAAATGCCAAAAAGGTAATCCGAGAGAGAGAGAGAGAGAGAGAGAGAGAGAGAGAGGAGAAGAGAAGAGAGGGGAGAGAGTTAGAGAAAAGAGAGAGAGAGAAAAAGAGAGAGAGGAGAGAAAGAGAGAGAGAGAGAGAGAGAGAGAGAGAAGAGAGAGAAGAAGAGAGAGGAGAAGAGAGAGAGAGAGAGAGAGAGAGAGAGAGAGAAAGGAGAGAGAGAGGAGAGAGAGAGAGAGAGAGAGAGAGAGAGAGGAGGGAGAGACAGGGGTGAGGGAGGAGAGAGAGAGAGAGAAGAGAGAGAGAGAGAGAGAGAGAGGAGAAGAAGAGAGAGAGAGGGAGAGAGAGAGAGAGAGAGAGGAGAGAGAGAGAGAGAGAGAGAGAAGGGAGAGAGAGAGAGAAAAGAGGAGAGAGAGAGGAGAGAGAGAAGAGAGAGAGAGAGGGGAGGAGAAGGAGAGAGAAAGGGAGAGAGAGGAGAGAGAAAAGAGAGAGAGAGGAGAGGGGAGAGAAGAGAGGAGAGAAGGGAGGGGAGAGAGGGAGGGAGAGAGAGAGAGGAAAAGAGGGGAGAGGAAAGAGAAGGAGAGAGAGGAGGGAAAGAGATAGAGAGAGCGAGAGAGAGAGGAGAGAGAGATAGAGAGCGAAAAGGTAGAGGGGAGGAAGAAAGAGAGAGAGAGAAAGAGAGAGAAAGAAAGAGAGAGAGAGAGGGAGAGAGAGAGAAGGCAGACGGGAAGAGTTCGAAGAAGGAGGAGAAAAGAGAAGACGATTAGGGAAGAAGGGAGAGAAAAAAGGGGGGGGGATATAATGGAGGCATAGTACGGAAGAAAAAAAAGAGGTAGATGAAGAACGAAGAAAGGGGAAGTGAAGGAAGAGGAAGAATATATGATAATGATAATGATAATGATAATGATAATAATAATAATAATAACAATATTAATAATAATGGCAATAATAATAAAAATTTAATAAAAATAATAATAATAAACATCATCATCATCATCATAATAATAATACAATGATAATAATAATTATAATAATAATCATAATAATAACTAATGATGATGATGATGTGTCTCATTGTGCATATATAAATATACAACACACACACAACACACACAAACACACACACAACACACACCCCACACACACCCCACAAAACATATATATATATAATTATATATATATAGTTATATAATATATATAATATATATAATATATATAACAATAAATATAAACACACGCCACACCACACACACAACACACACCCCCACACACACACACCCCACTCTCAAAAAAAAACACACACACCCCAACAATCACAAACACACACACACACACACACACACAACACCCACCACACACACACACAAATATATATAATTTTAATATATATATAATATATAATATAAATATATATATATGGGGGTTTGTATGTGTGGTGGTTTTATGTATGCATACAAAAACCACAACATAATAGAATACGACCCCAAATATGTTTAAAAAAATAAATAAATGAATATATAAAAAAAATTAAATTTATTAATATATATTTTATATATAAAAAATAAAAATATATATATATTTAATATATATTATGTTTTAATATATAAAATAAATATATATTATATTATATATTTATATATATATATATTATAAATTTTAAATATATATATTATATATAAAATATATATATATATATATTATTTTTAAATATATATATTATAATATATTTTAAATATATAACTAGGGGTGCTGGGGTAAGCTCTGCTGCAATCGTGCCCCACGTTCAAATCCCGCTGCGGCCGGCCATTCCTTGCACACAAATCAACCATGAATTTCTACCAATAACCATGCACCGAACTGGAGCGCAGAAATAACCTTGTAGCACCCATTTAGGCAAATGGTTTTCCCCTATGTCAGGCCCGGTCTGCAAGCACACTCTCAGCATGGCAGGTTGCTCGGTTGCATGACGAATTTATTATATATGGTTACATGAGTGAACAAATTGATGAATTAAAAAAAAGAATTAATAATAAAAAAAATAAGTAAAAGACATAAAAGAAAATAAAAAAATTGAAAGATAACTGAAAAAGAGACAAATTGAATAAATAAATAAAGAAATAAAAGGTTAAATAAATGAAAATAATAACAAATACACAGATGATAATATTCAGCATCTTAAATTTTTCTAAATAAAATGATGGAATTAAATTAAATAAATGAATGAATGATTAAACAATGAAATATGTAAATAAATAAAGAAACAAACAATTAAACAAACACAAACAAAAACAAAAATAACAAATAACAAAAAAAGACAAACAACTAGATAAGGAAAATGTTAACAAACAAACAGAAAACAGGTAACTTGCAAACTTTCTAATCAGAAAAAAATCAGCAAAAAATAATAGAAAAATTAGATAAAATGAAATAGAATACACACTTAAGCATCCATACAATGCAGCCCGTAATGAGATATTTCGGAATGCAGATTGAGACCCGTCATGCACCAGCGCTGAGTCAAAACGCCAGTCAGCTTGGTCCAACGTAACCCTTTGGCCATGCACTCTTTTTTTTGTCGTGGAAGGACGCTCGAATGCATGACCCAATCGCCTTGCATGGCAGATTCAATTCGACATCGAGAGAATACCTTTATCAACGTCATGCAGAGGTATCCAGCGACAGTGCGAAAATGTTGAGCTTTAAAAAAAAAAAAAATCGAATTGATATGACTGTAAATTTTTTTTATTGGAAATGTTCGATCGTATGTATTTATAGTTGTGAATAGAAAGAAGACCTTTATCAACGTCATGCAGAGGATTTCAGCGACAGGGCGAATATTTTGAGTTATTAAAAAAATAATAGATAAAAAAATATGACTTAAATAAAGATTATATTATATGTATTTACAGGTTTGGTTATATATATTTGTTTTACTTACAGAGAAGAAATAGGATATTATTACCATATAAAGGGGAAGGAGAAGAAGAATCATGCAGATTGACGGTGTCATGCAAATAAGTGATTTATCATGTCATGCGCTAGCTCGTGGTGTCAGAAATGTAAGATCAGATGACCAGCACCCTTGTCATGATTTCGTGGCGTGCATTACGGTTTATCTCGGTTCAGTATAGTAGTTACTTATAATTTATCAGTAAGGGTCTGTTTAATTCATATTTTCGTGTTATATAAAATATATATATATATATATATATATATATATATATATATATATATATATATATATATGTATGTATGTATATATATTCAGGGATACAGATTGATAGCCTGCTGACGTTAGTTCCTTTTATTTATTTATCATCATTATTATTATTATCATCGTTACTGTTATTGTTGCTCTTGGTATTATTATCATGATCACCATAATCATCTTTACCACCATCATCATCATTATCATCTTTCCATCATCACAATCATCATAACATCATCATCATCATCATTATCATCTTCCCATCACAATCATCATCATCATCATCGTCATAATCATCTTTACCACCAACATCATCATCATTATCATCTTCCCATCATCACCATCATCATCACCATCATCATCACCATCACCATCACCATCATCACCACCACCACCACCATCAACTTTCTATCAATACCTCTTTCGGATAAAGTTCACCTGATTTCCTAGGATTATCAAGGGATACTATGTTGTTTACAGTCAATATTAGTCATGCTTTATGGCTTTCCACAGTCGCTTTTACGATAATTGCTGCATCTATCCACGTTAAAAAATAGACCGAGGACACATACACACTTTTCCGGTCTAAGATATACAAAATATATCCAGAGTGAACCTTTTCCAGTGACCCAGTTAGTTCATTTATCTTCCGAGCTATAGTTATTGTACTAAGAACGAAATTATGACCATATCACCACATTATTATATCATATCAGTATATATTAGGACAAATGTTAGATGTAGTCATAGTTGAAATCAAATCACAGTCTACATACTCATATTTTTGAGTATCACTACCAGAAAACTTACAAACTAGTTAAACTCGCAACAACAATTAATTACATCTCATTCTCCGCAGACCAGTTAACCTGTGCTGATCAAAGGAACCTTTTACACGTCTCCATATCATTGCTGACTGTGAGATTAAATAACACACGATTTGGATTACACGAGGAATTCTTCTGTTTTCAGATGTACAACTTAACAACCACCTAAGTTACCAATTATTCTCATTTATTATTTTTTTGATGTTCTACTGTTCTCGATTTCTCTCGGTAGTTTAAAACCCGAGTGAACATTTCCCCATGGATCTTGCAAATAGGTTATCTTCTGTGGGGAAAAAAAATGTTCACTCAGAGTCGTGCAACAAAAACTACGATATATATTAATAATAACACCTTATACTAACATTTTTTTCTTCTCTGCTTCAGCTTTTGGGTATTTGCTAGATAACTGCGAGACGAAACTTTTATGTAGAATACTATTCCTAATCAAAAATAACTTATTACATTCGCCAATATCCATTTTTTTTTTCATAATTCTTTCTCTCTCGCGGAATGATAGGGCATAATCAAATGACCAATATATATCAACATACACTCGAATGGAAATATTTGCTCGCCAATGATAACCAAATTAAGGATAATCATGTCACATTACATCACTGTGTAATCAAATCACACAATTACTTCCATCTCACTTTTAATAAGTCTGGGAAAAGAGATTCAACAGAATGGAATTTTAAACAAGTCATGCATGTAATCTACACTCACTGATGCTTGCATGGACACCTGTTATAATTGGAATTCGAAACAAAAATACTTCACTGCATGATATATTAGTTTATTTGCATGCAACATTGAA
>NC_051392.1:3443615-3446115 GCF_015228065.2 Penaeus monodon | reverse complement strand
AGAGAGAGAGAGAGGAGATAGAGAGATAGAGACAGACAGACAGACAGACAGGCAGACAGACAGAGACAGAGACAGAGAAAGATAGAGAGAGAGAAAGAAAAAGAGACAATAACAGGAAAAAAAATATATAAATATGGTAATCTCTAAATCTCATCGGTTGAAAAAGAAAAAAAAATCAGACATTGAATAAGAAAAGAAACTTCCAACCCGTGATTTAGACACTCGTTTGTAGTTTTAAATCTCGTGTTTGCGTTCAGGGGAACAAGTTGGACGCGACCGAAGCTGACAATCTCCCCCCCCCCCCCCCCCGGCCGGCTCGGTGATTTACTGAGATGAGGTTTTCGGTTGCTGAGGTACTGTGGGTGGAGGGGGGGAGGGGCACAGGGAGTGGGGGAAAGGATTTACTGAGATGAGGTTTTCGGTTGCTGAGGTACTGTGGGGAAGGGGGGGAGGAAGGGGCACAGGGAGTGGGGGAGGAAAGGAAGGGGGAGGGGGTAGCACGGGGAGTGGGGGAGGAAAGGAAGGGGGCGGGGGTAGCACAGGGAGTGCGGGAGGAAGGGAAGGGGGGGGCACAGGGACTGAGGAAGGAAGGAAAAGGGGGGGGGGGCACAGGGAGTGGGGAAGGAAAAGAAGGGTAGCACAGGGAGTGGGGAAGGAAAAGAAGGGTAGCACAGGGAGTGGGGAAGGAGGAGGTAAATAAACACAGGAAATGGGAAAAGGCAAAGCAACGAGGGGGTAAATAAACACAGGAAATGGGGAAAGGGGAAAGAACACAGGAAATGGGAGGGGGGGGGGAACAAGAGGGGAACCAGACCTAAATCAGAATATACTCGTGCGTAGAATGATAAAAAGAAATGTGCAATAAAGATTGATTAATAAGGAAGAACAAAGTTAATCTTGCGAGATTATAATAGAAATGCAGATCATTCTATGCTTCTTATTCAGTTAGGAATTAATTATTCTATGGAAACACAATGGATTCATAAATAAATAATTTGAAAGACAGCGTGTTTGTAGGAGAGTAGTTAATATAAATGAGATTAAATCAATTATATAAATGAAAGTGAGAAGGTAATATACTTAAAAAAAAAAAAAAAATGTTGGAGAATGAATAGAATGTAGTGTGAATGTAGCGTATATCAATTATGATATAATAGAGTATACCCAGATGGTGTGTTTTTTTAATAATAGAGTATACCCAGATGGTGTGTTTTTAAGGAATAGTTAGGGAATTGGATATTTTGCATGCTGTGGGACGAGAGATTCCGTTGACAATATACTTTCAGCGAATTAATTAATATTATACAGGAATAAAATGCTATTGCATAGGAAGTGAAATAAGATGAGAAAAATTACAGCGAAAGGAAAAGAAAGTAGAAGTAATAATAATGATAATAATGATAATAATAATAATAATAACAATAATAATAATAATAATATTAATAATAATAACAATGATGATAATAATAGTAATAATAATAATAATAATAATAATGAAAATAATAATAATAATAATAATGAAAATAATAATAATAATAATAATAATGAAAATAATAATAATAATAATAATGAAAATAATAATAATAATAATAATGAAAATAATAATAATAATAATAATGAAAATAATAATAATAATAATAATAATAATAATGAAAATAATAATAAATAAATAAATGAATAGATAGATAACGACGTATAACCAAACAAAACCGATCTTAGAGCAACATGACTTCGAAAAAAAAAAAATAATAAAATAAAATAAAGAATAAAATACTTATTGGGTAAAGAAATACACCTAGATTAGTTTGAGATTATCGAATAAAGAAATACAACAGATTAGTCACAGGTTCGTGGTCGTGTGGCAAATGACGTCAAGGGGAATAGTCTTGATTAAGGAGCAATTTGGGGCAGGGGGTAAGGGCAAGGGTCGGGGAGGGGAGGGAGAGGGGGAAGGGCGAGAGTGGGGGAAGGGGGAGGGGGCAAGGGCGAGAGTGGGGGAGGGGGGGAGGAGGCAAGGGCGAGCGTGGGGGAGGGGGGGGAGGGAGAGAGGGGAAGAGGGAAGGGGAGGGGCAGGGAGAGTGTTATTGTTTACGACGCTTCACGTTTGCAATTGTATGCCCAGGTTTTGCACATACATACACATGCACACACGCAAAAAAAAAGACACACCTCTGTGAAAATGCTTGTCTGTTTGTTTGTTTGTGCATTTGTGTGCGTGTGTACATAAATACGAACCAATCTCTCTATCTACATCAAATCACGGGTATCCACCTCCCGTGACCCGCATCTCCTTGTGGCTGACACGCGGTCGATAATGATGGTCACAAATGATATTGGAATATTAATCACTGAGGTCATTGTGGTGTTCTGGCCGTCGAGATGATGACAGAGAGATTGATTTCTGCGGAGGATGGCTCGGATCAAATTGATATTAGTCTTATTCCCACAATGGGATTTTATTTCATTATGTCTCCATTTGAATGAGCTTTTGTTATATTAG
>NC_051392.1:3441658-3443515 GCF_015228065.2 Penaeus monodon | reverse complement strand
AAGAGAGAGAGAGAGAGAGAGAAGAGAGAGAGAGGAGAGAAGAGAGAGAGAGGAGAGAAGAGAGGAGTGGGGAAAAGAGAGAGATAAAAGTAAAGAGAAAGAGAGAGAGAGAGAAAGAAATAACGAAGAAAAAAGGCGAGAGGAAAAAATCGAACGAGCGCTTCACACCTTTAGACTATGCAAATAGCAGTAATCTCACGCACACACGTCGTTGGAATCTCGGTTTTTAAACCGTAAATCTCTCTTTCACTTCGGTCTCCGCTCATCCTTCTCCTCCTTATCATTTTTCGAAAGCATGTTTCAACGCCAAGGAGACGCATGGCCTCGAGAAGACACCTTGCAATATCCTCGTCCTTGCAATAGTGCAGTTATAGGAAGTATACCGATCAACTTTAAACGCCTGTTGGTCCATTTCTCAGGCTGGGATTTACGAGTGTCTCTTGTGGAATATTCTTCTCCCGTTCTCTCCTCTATCTGTCTGTTTCTCGTTTTGTCTTGTTTTTCTTGTTTTCGTTATCTGTGTCTCTGTCTCTGTCTGTTTTTTTTTTCCTTTTATTTTGCTTAAATAATTTACTTAATCTCTTTTTGTCCTATCTTTTTTTTTTTTTAATCTGTGTCTTTGTCTCTATCTCTATCTATTTTTCCTCTTAATCTGTTCTCTCCCTCTTTATTTCTCTTCTTAATCCTTCCCTCCTTCGCCCTTCCCTTTTCTCTCTTTTAGTTCATTTACTTTCCTTTCTTTACTTACCTCTCTTTTGTTACTACCTTCTCTCCCACATACCCTTCTCTCTGTGTCTCCTCTTTCTCTCCCTTGCCTCTTTCTTAATCCCTCCTTTCCTTCGCCCTTCCTCCCTCTCTCTTGTAATTCCCCCATCTCCCTCTTCTTTACTCCTCTCTCATACGCTCTTCTCTGTTCCCCCCCCTCTTTCCCCCTCTCTCTCTTGCCCTCCCTACCTTCCCCACCTTCTCCCCCCCCCCCTCACTCTCGTTTTCTCCATCCTTAAGCGAGTGATGGCACGGCGTTCCTCAGAGATGTAAATTCAATTTTGCTTTTCCAGGACCCTGTTTTAGGATTCAATTCGTGCTTTCACCACTTTCTCCATTCTGCTCTCTCCCTCTCTTTGGTTCTCTCGGTCTTTGGTTCTTTATGGCTGTCTGTCTGTCTCTGGCTCTATCTCTGTTCCTCTGTCTGTCTGACTATCTCTCTCACTCTCACATTCACACAGGCACACACTTTTCCTCCTTCTCACACGCATGCTCACAGTTTTTTTCTGTCTGTCTGTCTGTCTGTCTCTCTCTCTCTCTCTCTCTGTTTTTTCTCTCTCTCTCTCTCTCTCTCTCTCTCTCTCTCTCTCTCTCTCTCTCTCTCTCTCTCGCAACACACACAAACACAACCACCTCCCCATTTCCCCCCACCCTCACCGTCACACACTGAAAACCCCACCTCCTCATACCTCCCCTTCCCAACCTCACACACACACAACCCACCCTTCACATCACCCCCCCGCCCTCCCCACACACACACATAACCCACCTTTCACCTTCACCCCCCCCCCACACACACACCACACGCTCACAAGAAAACCCTCTCCTTGACGTGGATCTCCTTGAAATAATCTTCAGCGCTCCTCTCTTGAGCCGTCCACAGGAGAGGCGACAGAGGCCCATGTCATAGATTCTTTCACGAGGTTCATGAGGCGTTGGATACCGGACAAGGATGTTAGCGGTGGGATACTTCAGGGTGGTTTTGTGGTAGTGTGGTATCAGCTGATCTGTCGAGTGCGTGATTGCTGTCGGAAGGCTATCGGCACTGGGATAAAAACGGAGACAGAGACGGACAGATAAACATGAAGGAAG
>NC_051392.1:3429158-3434158 GCF_015228065.2 Penaeus monodon | reverse complement strand
CATTTTACAAATATCTACATAACCATTAACAATAAACAAACATACTAAAACATATTTCCAAATGAAACCACAAATCCAAACACACACACACACACAAAAACCACAACACACACACCACACCCCCACACACACCACACACACACACACAACCCTACACACACCCCAAAAAAAAAAAATCGCATTCAAAAAAGGGGGAAAAACGATTCAAATACATCTTGGTAAAAATCCCAGCCCGTAGAAAAATCCATCCCGAAATCCATTTATTCAACCGCTTGTCATCGTTTAAAAACCGCGAAAATCCTGGGGCAATTTCGCAAGAGGGGGTTAAATAAAAAAAAAAAAAAAAAAAAAAAAAAAAAAAAAAAAAAAAAAAAAAAAAAAATAAAAACGCGATTCGAAGTATCACTTTCCATCACCCGAAACTAGAATATTTTGTGTTTGTTTGTGTGTGCTTTTTGGGGTGTTTTGTTGTGTGGTGTGTGTTGTGTTGGTGTGTGTGGTTGTGTGTGTGTGGGTGTGTGTGTGTGTTTTGGGGGGTGTGTGTGGTGTTTGTGTGCATAAAATTATTATTATTATTTTTTTTTTTTTGCTGAGTCATGTTTGCCTAAAAGAGTGTTTTAAAATTTTTTTTTTTTTTTTTTATTCTTTTTTAAATTTTGATTCGTTTTTATTCTTCTTTTTCTGGTTTTGGGTTGTTTATTTTTTTTTTTTATTTATTTTTTTTAATTCTTTCAGATTTTTTTTTTTATTGTTTTTTATCTTTTTATCTTTTTTATTTAAATATTTACCCATAAAATTTTATTGTTTAAATTTCATCTGTTTTATCTTTATTTTTTTCCAACAATTGCATTATTTCCTTCATTCATTCATTTTTTTAATCACTTTTTTTTCATCAATTCGCTGTCTGGAAATTCCTAATTTTAAGTATTTTTCGTTTATTTTGGTAAACGAAAATTGCTCATATATCTTTTAAAAATAAATAAATAAAAATGATACTGCAACAATAATCGCTGTGTAACCAACGGGGAAAAAAATCATGGGTTTGGGTAAATTTCATTAGGAAAGTAATTATCAAAAACAAAATGAGTAAAGATCAAATATAAGAAGACTGTTAAAAATTATATGTATTAGTAGTAATATAGTGTATATAATAGCAAATAGTTCTAGTAAATGATAGTTACTACTAGTAATATAATGTAATATAAGTAGTAATATAGCAGCAGCAGTGAATGGGAGTAGTAGTTTTAGTAGTATAGTATAAAACTAGTACGTGTATTTGTACTATACGTAGTATTTTACAAATAATAGATTATTTGATATTATACGGATAATAACAGCAAAACAAAAACAAAAATATAAAAAATAATGTTATCATCATTAAAAATAATAAAAAGATATAATGAAATAAATTAATAAAAAACATTTAATGAATATAATGATAGTAAAAATAAAATAAAATAAGCTCTACTAAAAAAAACAATAATGCTAAAAGCAATGATAGTGTAATGGTAAAGATAATGATAACGAAATTAACGATTTAGACAACGCACAGTAATATGGATTACGATTGATAATATAATGATGATAAAGATATAAAATAATAATGTAAAATAGTAAAAATAATAATTATATAATTAAAAATAAAATAATAACAATAAAAAATAATATAATTTAATATATAAAAATGATAATAATAAAAATAATAATAATAAAAATAATAAAAAATAATAAATAATAAAAAGAAATAAAATAATGAAAAAATGAAAATGATGAGAATTAAAAATAATAGAAATAATATAAAATAGTAATAGTAAAAATAATAAATAATAATAATAATAATAAAAATTAATTTATAATAAATAATTATAAGAAAATGATAATGATATATTATTAATGATATTTAATAATAGAAAAAATGAAATTGTTAAAAAATAATAAAATAATTTAATAATATAATAATAAAATAAAAATATGATAAAAAAAATAATATAATAATATAACAATAAAAATTAATAATAATAAAAAAATAATAAAAAAAAAGAAAATAATGAAATAAAATAGTAAAAAAAATAAAATAAAATGAAAATAATAAATAATAATAAAAATAATAATAAAAATAATAATAATAAAAATAATAAATATAAAAAATTAATAATAATAATGATAATTAAAAATAAAAATAGATAACATAAATAATTTCAAAACAATGATAATAAAATTAATAATGATAAAAATGATAAAAAATAGAATGTTATATGTAAAAATAATAATAGTATTTTAAAAATAATAATAATAATAGTAAAATAATAAAATAAAATAAAAAATAAAATAATGAAATATAATATAAAAATAATAAAAAAAAAATAACAATAAAAATAATAATACAACAATATATAATAAATAAAAATAAAATAATTATACAATAATTAACAACAACAACAACAAAAACAAAAACAAAATAATAATAAAAAAAAAAAATGATAATAATTAATAATGATAATAATGATAAAATGAAAATAAAATAATAAGTAATAGAAAATATTATTAAACAAAAATGATGATATGATGAGATGGATGATGATGATAACAATGCAAATAAAATACTAATAATGATAATAAAAATAATAGTAAAGTAAAAATTAATAAAAATAATAATAATAATAATTATAATAATAAATAATAATTAATAAGATGATAATAATAGTCAAATAATGCAATAATCTAATAATAATTGCAAATAAGAAAGAAATAATGATTTAATAGTAAACAAAAAAAAAATGAAAATACTAATGTAATAATAAAAAAATAATAATAAAAATAATAAAAATAAAAATAATAATTAATGTAAAAGAAAAAAAAAAAATATTCTAAAAAAAATCACACCAATTTTCTCTCTTCCCCTCACACACCCACTTCTCTCTTCAGCTACATCCTTTGACATACATAATCATATTCATACAACCCTAAGATATTGCCCCGAGATAGCCCCTTTTTGACATAAAAAAAGACAAAAAATAAAGAAAAAGGGTTTGAATGAAGTAAAAAAAAGTCCTTTTTTTCCCCCCACTGATTGTAAGATAATCTGGGGGAAAAATTTTTCAGTCCTCCTCCAGTAAACCCCCTTGGATAAACGTATCCCTAAAAAAAGGTCTTTATATTTGAGAATAGGGGCCGGGTTAAAAGAAATTTGGGAAATTTTTTCTTTGTTAAATTTTAGAAGGAGGGGATTAATTTTCACTAAAACTCGGGAAATAAATTTTTTCTTTTTCATTGTTTTTTTGCAAACAAATCCATTTTGGATTAATTAACCTTTCAGCTTTTCTTCACTTTTTTTAAAAAATATGTTGGTTTCACTTTGGCATCTTTTTTACTTCTTAAATTAAAACTAGATGATAAAACATATGGTTTTTATTTCTCGTTCCGGTTTTATAAACAAGTTAAAAAATAAATAAAAGGGGAAAGAAAGAAGGAGAGAGAGAGAGAGGGAGAGAGAGAGAGAGAGAGAGAGAGAGAGGAAGAGGAGAAGAGAGAGAGAGAGAGAGTTAAATAGATGTTACAATAAAAATAATTAGCATCTATCTATCTATCAATCTACCACACATACAACTAACACACACAAAACCACAACGAAAACTTGGGGGGTTCTGTGTGTAAAGTGTGGGGTGTGGGAGGGTGTGGGGGCGTAAGGTTTCGTATAACATAAATTTCCCCAACAAAAAAATTGCTAGGTTCCCAAATTCAAAGATTTAAAACGTGTCGCCACAAAGGGACCATTTTCAACAGCCCCTTGTATGAGTTTTAATCATGAAAAGGATAATTTAGGGCCCCGTGTTTGCAATATTATTTAGATGAAAAAGGGTAATAAAGGTTATAAATTTTGGTTGTTTGAAAATGGTTTTTTTGGGTCAACAAGGAAAAGGGCGCAATATGAGGCTCTGCTCCATACGCACAAACCCAACGCTTCATGTAAAATTTAAGTTTGCATATAATATTAAATATATAAAATAAAAATAAAAAAAAAAAAAAAAAAACACCCCAAAACAAAACACCCCAACAACAACACAACCCCACAACCCACAACACACAACACAACAAACACACACACCACCAACAAACAACACAACACAAACCCAACACAACAAACAAACACACACACACACAACACACACAACAAAAACCAAGGAAAACACACACTTTGTTTGTGTGTGTTTGTATATATGTTATTGCTATGGAAATGTTTTTTATGTAATATTTAAAATTTACATCTTCTTTAAAAAGAACAATATATTTAGCACTGCCTTAGAAAAAAAGATAGATATAGACAAAAAAGAGAAAAAGGAGCGAGAGAGAGAAAAGGGGAGAGGGGAAGGAATAGAGAGAAGAGAGAGAAGAGAGGGAGAGGAGAGAGAGGAGAGGAGAGTTGGGAAGACAGAGTGCAAAAGGGGCAAGGAAAAGAGGAGAGAGAAGAAAAGAGAGAGAGAGAGAGGAGGAGAAGGAGGGGGAGAGAGAGAGAGAGAGATAGAGAGAGGGGGGGGGGGGGGAGAGAGAGGGGGGGGGGGGGGGGGGAAGGAAGAGAGAGAGAGAAGAGAGAGAAGGAGAGGAGAGAGAAGAGAAAAAGAGAAGAGAGAGAAAACATAAAAAAAAAACAGTACCGCTTCTAACTCACAAAAAGCACCTCGTCTCTTAGTGAAAACGGGGTGCGATCCCTCTTCCTCTCCTTTTCAACCACTCAACCTTGACTCTTGGGAAGCTCTTTTATCGAGTCATTTTTCTATTTTAAAAGTCCAAACTCCTTCTAACTCCTGTGTTTATATAGAACCCAAAATTTTTTCCCTGTACGTAATATTTGCATTTTTTTTTTTTTTTCTTTCAAATTTTTTATGATATGTTTGCAGGTACTTTTTACGTAGTGTGTGTTTTGTTGTTTGGGTGTGTTGTGCGCGCGCGCGCGCGCGTGTGTGGTGTGTGTTTGTGTGGGGGTTGTGTTGTTTTCCCCGGGG
>NC_051392.1:3415121-3417621 GCF_015228065.2 Penaeus monodon | reverse complement strand
CACTGCCATATATAACCTCTCAGTAGTGAACTGAGAGAGGCCTATGTCCTACAGTGGAATGAATGGCTGTTAAAAAAAAAAAAAAAAAAAAAAAAAAAAAAAAAAAAAAAAAAAAAAATATATATATATATATATAAAATATACATAATATAAAACCCATATATATATTATATATATATATATATATTAAATATATATATTATATAAATATATTATTTTCAATTTTTGCCTCAAGTTGGGGTTTTTTGGCGAACTATTTGGGCGCCAGTTGATACCTGTAGTTGCGGGGTCTTTTACGGGGGTGCCCTTCCAAATGGTCCACCCGGGGGGGGTTATTTTTTTTGGGAAATTTCATTGTTTTTAAACCCCATTATCATATCTACGATAGACTCACCCACTATCGTTTTTTAGTCCATGGATTTATCTAGATGGTGCACACACGTATCGCCTGCGCGTTTGCACAAAGGGGTTAATTTTTTACACCACACACACACACATCCCACACAAAACACAAACACACACAACACACACACACACACACACACACACACACACAACCCCAAAACACTTTTAATATATAATATATAATATAATATATATAAAATATAATTATACATATATATTTTAAAATATATACAAAATTTTGGTATATTATCATATATATTATTTATATTATATATTATATATATATAATATATAATATATATTTTAAAAACCCAAAATATGTTTTATATATATGCACACACACACAAACACACACCACACACACACCACATATTGTAAGCAAAAAGGCCACCGCGGCCGGGATTAACGACCCCCGTGATTTGGGGGAGCACCACTTTCGTCAATGAAAACCCGGAGTGGCCACCGCAAGCCACCAAATATGGGTGCACAGAGATTAGGACACCCCCGGTCACCAGTTGTGAGCGGACGAAGAGGGCCCCTTTGGGGGTTTTCATTTAAAAAGGGTTTAGCTTGTTTGTTTTTAATTCTTGAAGACAATTTTAGACCCCCCAAGAGCCCCCCGGTGTCCCCGGTGGGAGGAGGGGTTTGGTGGGGCTGGACCCATTTGTGGCTTGGGCCGTCTGCTGTTTCCTCTCTTTTGTTGTTTCTTTTTTCCCCCTTTAAAGGGACGTGCCCTTTTATGCGGCGGTTTCCCTATGAGGACGGATTTTTTGTTCCTGGGGAAAAAAGGAAAGCCGGCTGCATTTTTCGTCCTCCCGAGGGAAGGGCTGCGTGCTAGGCGGGTGTGAAGTGTACACCGGCCCCTTGCTACGTATTGTTGCATCGCTCGGCCCACGCACAAGGCTCGCCTCGAGCCGACTGAAAACGCTTGAAACGATGCAGTAAAGGGTCTTTTTTGGTATCTACAGAGGGGTTCCGGGTGATCCGAAAATCTCTAGGCCGTCCCCGTGCCCAGGTAGCAGGTGTGGCAAGGTTTCGCACTGAGGTGCAACATTCAGTAGCAGGAGGGGCAATCGTCCTTTAGAACTGAAATATAAGTGTACCAAAGGGCCCGTAAAGGGCCCAAAGGGGAGGGGGAATGTATTGTCAATCCCAAAAAAAATTTTTTTTCAAAAATTTCCAAAAAAAATGAGAGCATAATAAGGGGCACTTTGTCACAAGAAGTGTAACGTGTTTAATTTAAATTTTTTAATTGCCCTTGGGTGTGTCAGGGTTGGGGGAGGGTTCCCAAAAAGGGGAAACCTTTATATTTTAAGAGAGAAAATTAATTGAAAAAATTTCCCTAAACTTTTGGGGGAAAAAGGCAAGTTTAAAGCTTCGACCCCATAGGCAGCTGGCCTGAACTTAAATTTTAAAAAAGTGCGGGGTCCCGGCCTTCATCGTATGAGCGAAATGTGCGGCCGGGGGCCCGGGTTCCCCTTTGTTTACGGGCCTGACCGGGGTTAACTTGCGGGGAAAAACAACAGTGCGCGCTCCGGCGCTTCAAACGTATGAGGGGTATTCCCCGGTTTGGGGGGGCGGGGGGGCAGGGTTTCCCTTTGTTTAAAGGCCCTGAGCCGAGCTTAAAATTTTCCCTTTCGGTGATTTTTAAACCCAGTTTAAGGGCCCATTAAAGCATGGTGTTTTTCCAAATTTTTTGCCATTATTTGAAAATGGGGATACTACCATCAGTACAAATTTACCAAACCCCTTTAAAATAAAGAAACATAAAATCCACATTAATGGGGAAACAAGATTCAAACTTCGGAGGACGTCGTAAAAAGATTTCGGTTCAGTTTTTAGTCATAGGGATGGCAAAATAAAAATAAACCCAAACTTAAGTGAAAATTTCCCAGTAAAGGGGGGCAGGTTTTGGTAAATAAAAGGATAGTCAGGGGGATCGAAATCTACTGTGAAAGAGCGACAGATTAGCACGGCAGGAGAAGAAAAAATTATATAAAGAAAGATATTTGGGGTAAAACACAGAATATAACTACCAAAAAATAAGGAAATGATTTTTAATAGGAATAACATATAAGGGGAAAAAAATAGATAA
>NC_051392.1:3405121-3407621 GCF_015228065.2 Penaeus monodon | reverse complement strand
GTTTTTTTTTATTATCATTTGTTGGTGATTGCAAAATACGTAATTACTAATGTTTGTTTTCTTATCAATATAGCCATCTTTCTATAATCATTTACTCTCGTTTTATGTTACGTAACGAGTCAAATATGCAAATACTATTAATTTCTTACCATTAGAGCAATCTCATTATTACTGATTATCATTGCTGTATGTAATTTCCTGCTTCGTAATAGTATTAATAAGGATAGGAATGATTCTGAATTATTCTATATCTAACTATTATATGTCTATCTTTCTATCTGTGTATCTACCTATCTATCTATCTAGAGATAGATGGATAGATAGATAGATGGGTAGATAGATAGATGAAGAGACGGAGAGGGAGACAGTGAAAGAGAGAGAGAGAGAGAGAGAGAGAGAGAGAGAGAGAGAGAGAGAGAGAGAGGATAGAGAGAGAGAGAGGAGAGAGAGAGAAGAGAAGAGAGGAGAGGAGAGACGAAGAGAGAGAGAGAGAGAGAGAGAGAGAGAGAGAGAGAGATAAACAGAGAGAGAAAGAGAGAGAGAGAGAGAGAAACAGAGAGATGTAGAGATAAATAGAAAGTGAAAAAGGAGAAAGACAGAGAAAATAATCACCAAGACGGACTGAAACACAAAGGGGAAAATATGAAAAGTATTCCGGCGATTTCTTTTTCGAAATTGAGTAATCCTATTAACTAACGCTACGAGTACGATGTTGCTCAGCGGTAGAGCATTGCGCAAAATTGAGCAATATGATTAAAAAAAGAATAAATTGGGAATTTATATGTATATATATATACATACACACACACACACACACAAAACACAAACACAAAAAAAAAAAAAAAAAAAAAAAAAAACAAAAACCCAAAAAAAAAAAAAAAACCCACACCAAAACCCCCAAACAACACCACACAACAAAAACCCCAAAAAACAAAAACAAAAAATAATTATATAATATTTTATTAATAATATTTAATATAATATATATAATAATTTTTTTTTGGGGGGGGTTTTTTTTTTTTTTTTTTTTAAATAATTTTTCTACACACCCCCCCAACAAATCATCCCAACACAACAACACATAATTAGATATACTACTAAAAAATAAAAAAAAAATATTTAAAAAAATTTTATATTTTAATAATTATATATATAATATTCCTATAAAAGAAATCCAAATCTAATCGTCAATCAAAAACATAACCCATAAAAATGCAAACAAAAAACACAAAATGTCTTCTCCCCCTTTTTTGGTTTGCGGTAAAAAAAGTCAAGAACGTTTTTTTTTCCCCCCCAAAAAACCCTGTCGTGTTTTTGGGGTTTTTTGAAAAATGTGCTGTGCAGGGTGGTTGGCAAGAAAAATTGGCCTGGCTAAAAAGGAAATTGGAATTGGAAATTTTCGGTTTTTAAATTCTGGATTTGGGGGTTTTAAGTTTTTCCCCCTTTGGGATTTTTTTTAAACCTTAAAGGGGCTAGGGGCCCCTTCCCCCGGGTTTTGCAAAGCAAGGGCGAAAGGAGGAAGGGAGGGAAAACATTTTTCAAAGTCTGCTCACGTATTTCTTTTGGTTTATTTTTTAGGGGTTTTAAGTGAAAGATGTAGGTAGTAAGGGGAAGTAATATTTTGCACTTGAAGAATTAATAGACAAAAAAGGAATTTTTAGAATCCCAGAAGACCTTCAAGGGTTTGTTAGAAAGCAAAATGACTTTACTTGATTAAACCGACGAAAGATAATAGAAGCAATAATGGTAGTAAACACGAGTAATTAATATTCAAGTTCTGTTATAATCTTATGAGTATTTGGTCTAGTAATGTCACTACTGAGAGTATTGTTATATAAAAAGATATATTATTGTCTGCTAATTTTTGGTGACACTTTAGTAATCTATTATGACAATAATCATTATTCTTCGTAAGTTGTCATCGATAAAGTGAATGATTATGAATTTGATCGATTGATAGCGTTATTATTATTCATTGCAATGAGGATGATAGTATGGTGTTTTGATGGATGATGATGATGATAGATGAGGTGATAATTTGATGAGGATGGGTGAGGATGATGAGACAAATGATGGTTGATAAATGAAGAGGTGTGGTGATGGTAGGTGATGAAAGGGGAAAGATGATGTGATGATAATATGTGTGCGAAGATGTGTTTTGAGAATGATGATGAGGATGAGGAGGAGGACGATAATGAAAATAATAATAGTAGTAATAATAACAGCGATAATGGTAGTAATGATAATGATAATAACATAAACAACAACATTAATAAAAGTGATAATAATGATGAAGAGGATGATAGTAAGCATACTGAATGACAATCGAAGCCATAATAACGATAAAAAAAAAATATTGTGGCTATAAGGAAAATGAAGATGACCAAAAATTACAACAGAGAGACTGATAAAGAGAATAGGAAGAGGAAAAGAAGAATATAAATAAATAGAAAGAGAAAAACGCATTTTATGGAAGTGACAGCGAAATTAATAGAAGAGA
>NC_051392.1:3372621-3382621 GCF_015228065.2 Penaeus monodon | reverse complement strand
GCGAGAATGGGAAATATCGATATATAGATGGATAGATAGAGAGATGGATATGATTATGATTATCGTTATCATTAATATATATTTATTATGTTCTGTTCTAATGATGATAATAATAATAATAATAATAATAGTAATAAATTATAAAATAATAATTATAATTGTAATAATAATATATAATAATAAAATAAAATATAATAATAATCAATAAGTGAAAAATAAGTATTGGTCTAATATTTGATATTAGACAAATCAGCGTACTAAGCAATTATTTTCTATATTTCTATTATTAATTAATTTAGGGGAAGTAGCAAAAGTCCCATAATCGTAATATTAAAAATTATGTTGGGAACTGACATGATGTACTAGCAAAAGTAGTAGTAATGCATATGATTGGGTACTCGAAGAGCAGTTACAAAGATCATGAAGCTGATAGAATGAAAGATATGAGAATATGGACCTGAGTGAATGAAAGACGCTTTATGAGACGAGCAAGAGTATGAGAATAATGCTAAACATTATGAAAGGATAATAGAAAGAAAATTTGTACATTATATAGTCATTAAATTTTTATGTCTCGTTCTAAAGAGATAATAACTCAATAAGACAGATTGCATAAATAGCTAATAATCCCATAATAATAATAATAATAATATGAATGAATATATAGATTAATAATAATAAATATAATAATAATAATAATAATAGTTAATAGATATATAATATATAAATAATAATAATGATAATAATAATTATTAACATCACCATCATCATCATCATCATCATTATTATTATCATCATTACTCCTTCTATTATTACCATTATAATTTTAAAAATATATCAATATTATCATCACCATCATCATCATCATCATTATCAGCATTGTCATCATTATTCTGTTACTACTATGAGTGGTATTAGCAGCAGTAATAGTAACAGCCTTTATCATTCATTTAATCATATAACTAGTTTTACACCAAATTACATGTCAAAGCTTATAGTAAATGAATAGTATATAGCCTTTAATATGATCCCTTTCAAGTAATGAAAATTTGTTGCATTTTTTTATAACTACCAAGAGTAGTTTTCCACTATCATCATATTCTAAACATTATTTTCGCAAAGGATAACATTACATGAACACCGAAAATACTTGTACATCGTAATGTCACAGTTAAATTTATCCTCGTTTAGTTAACACGGAATAACTATCTCCACAGTTTAAGCGATTGGCTATAAACTTTAGCTGAGTCTCCCATGAATTAGAATGAAAACGTAATGTGTTTCGTTCGAGTCCGTGCCATCTATCGGATGTAAGAATAAGTAAATTGATAAATAAATACATAAACATAAATAAACAAAAAAAAAAAAAATAAATAAAATAAAATAAATAAAAATATTTATACATCTACATACATATCTATCTATCTATCTATCTATCTATATAGTGCCGTATCAGAGATGTGTATACTGAAATAATATTAGTTTAGTAATGTTAAGGGAAAAGTACAGTGTACTTTATAATTATGTGTTGTGATTATACACATATGTATACATTCAAAGAACTATTTCCCTATCATTATTTCTTATTCTCTAATTACATTTTAATCAATCTACATTAATTTATAAATTCACATTCGCCGGTGATATACTGCAACATGTTAAGATATATGAAATATAATATAAAAACTTTAGATACGATATGACCTGCATACTTCCCCCAAAAAGTTACCTAAAAGTTTGATATCGAATACGATTAGCGTAAGGATAATAATGATCTTAATGATAGACAACTCTTTCTTCTGGAAAATTTTAGATCATGAGATCAAGACTCGGAGTTCGTGATACACAGTTTCGTATTAAGAGAAGACGCTGAAGAAAAAAATATTTTTTTATATACATTCATATATAGACACACGTGTGTGTATCTATATCTATCTATCTATCTATCTATCTATCTATCTATCTATCTATCTATCTATCTTCTTATATATATATATATATATATATATATATATATAGATGTGTGTGTGTGTGTGTGTGTGTGTGTGGTGTGTGTGTGTGTGTGTGTGTATGCATGCATATATATATATATATATATATATATATATATATTATATATATATATATATATATATATATATATATATATATATATATATATATATATATATATATATATATATATATATATATATATATATATTATATACATATATATATATATATATATATTATATTATATATATATTATATATATATATATATATACATATACACACACACACACACACACACACACACACACACACACACACACACACACACACACACACACACACACACACACACACACACACACACACACACACACACACACACACACACACACACACCATATATATATACTCACATACATACGTACGTACATATAGACGACCACCATCAGTCGATGTCGATGTTCATCATATATTTATACGATGAACTGTATTCACTGCGACAAATGTCGAAAGCTCTGAATGAGGATGGAAATCTTCACAATATGATAAATGTATTTAAACGGTTTCGATTTTACCATTCCTGACGAAGACATAATCAGAACCTCTTTTAAGATATTCATTCTCATTCACAGCTTTTCTGCAACACATTTAAGTTATGTTATTTTTATACAATCTTTTATAATGACCATTATGATGGTCTTATCTTTTAGTGCAATAACATACGCACGAAGACATTCATTACATTAAAAATCAAGCAAGATATGTAATTGCATATTCCCAGTAACATCACTTCTCAGAAATACGAAAGAAAAAATTGTCTCTGAGATGAAATCAGCAATAAAAGATGGTGGGATGTGCGACAATCTCTTTTGAATAATTTTTCTAACTGCTCCCACACCTTCGTTCTCTCATTCTCTCTCTCTCTCTTTCTCTCTCACACACTCACTCTGTCTCCTTCTTTCTTTCACTCACTCTGACTCTCTCTCTTTCACTCAATCTGACTCTCTCTCTCTCTCTCTCTCTCTCTCTCTCTCTCTCTCTCTCTCTCTCTCTCTCTTTCTCTCACCCAATCTCTCTCTCTCTCTCTCTCAATATCTATCTATCTATCTTTTCTTTGTTTATCTTTTATTATTTTTAATGTTTCTTCCTTCACATCTTGTCTCGTCATCTACTGCATTTCCCTCAAAAACTTTTATTTTTATTATCTGTCTGTCTTAGTTCGCATAAGGCTTGTTATCACTCAATTAGATATTGTGTGTGTGTGTGTGTGTGTGTGTGTGTGTGTGTGTGTGTGTGTGTGTGTGTGTGTGTGTGTGTGAAATTGTCTTACGGAATCGTACACTATCATTTCTCTCTCCCTTTCGTTCTCTCCTCTTCATTTCTTTTTTCTTCGACTACGAAACTGGCTTCACTATAACCATAAACCGTCTTTATAACATCCCTAAGGCGTTGTGTTTACGACTCGATCTCACAACAGTTATCATCACAAGCTCTTAGTTATATGTACTTCGCTCTTGATGGAACTATCTTGTTGTTATTTTTGTGACTCAGTTATTTTAATCATTTATCATCATCTGCTTCTTTGAATCGTTCGTAGTGTCACTATTTAATAAGGTATTACTAATTCTTTTAGTATTATACCTTGTTTATCGTTAATCGGTATTTGGTTATCATCATTTATTTATCAGTGTATTGTAGACTAATCACTTTGTAGTTTCTTGTTTATTTAATGCTTATTTATTATAATTTATTTAAGTCTTGCGATCTCAATCAGTGTTTTATGTAATTCGCTGTTTTTCTTTCTTTCTTTTTCTTATTTATTTATTTCTGTTTATTTCTCGTCTATTCCTGACAGGATATCCGCACGCCTTACTTAATCCACGTTCCGGAGTGAAATATACTTACCACACTCCCAATACTTACCCGTTTAAACGCTTTTATTCAAGAAATGAGACTCAAAATATGTCTTCACTCAAGCAAAATTAACAAAATAAAAACCACGGGAAAACACATTTACCTCGATCTCTACGCATTTAGCTAGAGTACAGACGTTTATTTTCAAAACATGGGGCTAAAAAAGATAATTTAAGCCAGGGTCAAAACAGCGGAACAAGTTTTTTTTTTTTTGAAGCACACAAACAAGACTGATTAAAGCATGGATACCTGTTCCCACCAAGCACTCGGCATAGTAACAATAATACCTTATATTGAGTACAATACTGGGGCATTAAGAATAGATATATGAGTCAGTTAGTTATCATTATTATTATTATTATTATTGTAAAGGGCTATGAGCCTTAGTACAATGGCTTTGCAGGGGTAGTGATACTTGTTAACGGCATGACTCTTTATTACTAAGAGTTCAGTAAAGGAACACAGTATGGGAACACACGAGACGATGTCTGAGGGTAATAGCGGTGAGCGCGGTCGTGGTGTAGGGTCAACTTGCTGTGAGGGCGAAGGCTAGACCGACCTTACCGCGTCGAGCTCTGGTCACGAACTTTCGGGTCAAGCGAGGTCAGATAACACCATCATCTACGCCTTCACTGAGTGAATGGTTCCTATTTGGGACTTGGAGCCATGTGGCAAACGGCCACATGGTCCTCTGGTAACAGATATAGACTTATGTATATGCCATATTGCTCAGCCACCTACTCACGCCTCGCCCTCGAGGCGCCTTAGATTTGCCTCAAGGGTGACCTAACTTGGCTAGTCGTCTCACTCTCATGGGCGTTGTCCTGGTGCATCTTCGTGGCTGCTCGTCTCTGTCGTCCTCATCTTCCTGGTCCTCGGTGTAATCTGTCCGCCCTCGACGTCCACCCATCCTCGAAAGTATCGCTCAGGTCCTCCTTGACTTCGGATTCGTCTAGACTTCCTCGTAGTCCTAGTCCAGGACTAACTCGGCAGCGTCCTCGTCCACACGTCCTGACAGATCTCGTCCAGGTCCTTCTCGGCGGCATGCTCGTCCTCGTAATCTTCATCTGGACCATGGTCATCAGGGCAGGACGTCCTCTTCGGCATCTGAGGGCAGCTGATACCTGCTCTGACACCTGCTCTGACAAACATCCTGGTCCGCAGACTTCTGGCGATCTTCCGGTGACGTCCTTCCCACAGCATCCTAAGGTGACCGGTTCTGCAGCAGGGTCCTCCTTCGGTGCCATGTTCGCTATCATCGGTCCGACTGCTATATATAATCGGGGAACCAGATCATACACGTAAGGGCCAGAAGTAAGAGAAAAAGAAAGGCAACAGAGAAGAGGGGGTGTTAATTACCACTAGCCGGTTATTTTTAAATATTTGCGATTTTAATTTTGGTTTTTAACTTATTTTCATGTTTTTTTTCATTGTGTGTTTTATTTTCACAAAGATAAAGAAGAAAATAGGAGAGGGAGACGTCAATAGCGATCCGCATGGACCTGGCTTGAACTACCAACTATCAGATAGATATGAAAGTAGATAAGGGAAACAACAACAGCAATCCTCAAGGATTTACTTGAACCAATTGTCGTCACACAGAGAAGAAATAAATGTACGAGTCACTCGTCACGGCCGCCAAATTGCGGGCTGAAGAGATACATCATAGATCTTTATGCTGGCACTAAAATAGCAGCAAACCCTATTCAGTGTCTTTTGTTCTACGTGGATGAGTGAGTAAGCGTGTGTGTGTGAATGAGAGTGAAAATGGGAGTGACCTCACACAGAGAATGAATCACAAACACGAACATTAACAGCTCACTTTAACAAAACTGAAGTAAATTAGCAATGCTAGCTATATAAAATTATTTCAACTACCACATTGAATTCAACATTTAATGATATGTGACAGAATGTATGCATGAATGAATGGTGATGTGAAAAAAATATTCGCCAACTATTTAGCAAGCAAATCTTCTCAGGCTCAGAAAATCTGAACTAGACGACAGGGGATCCTATACCCAAAATGCCGTACACTGAAGCGAATGGAAAATCTATAAACCTGCTATTTTCTGCGTATCAGTGATGGGCGCTTGTGACATTCCCTACGGATATCTACAAATCACACGATCGCCTGTGAATTACCCAAAACATGCAAGCGACTTCAAGAGGGTGAGAAGGGTGTGATTAATAAGTGAATAATTATTCTAGCTTAAACCCTAGCCCTACGTTAATTAATGGACGTAACCACGGGTCACACCGACTCAAAGTACCCGATCGAATGAATAACTTCAGGTTTTACCTGTATCTAGTTATCGAATGTTGGAGTGATCTATTAGGCGTTTACTCAACCCCAGGGTATAACAGGCAATCCTGTGCACTATGATATGCGGGGAAATCCTACGCTATATTCAATATGATTAATAAAATCGCGTTACAAGCTCCGTTCTAGTGCCGACAGAACATGTCACCAATAAGCAACGTAACAGTGCTACAGTTAATCCCATAGGTGTTATAAAACAACAACAACCAAATTACGGGAAACTTAGCGGTCATCTCTTTACCCTATCCACATCGCCACCGACCGGGAAAAGAGAAAGCGAGGTCAGGTCAAGACGGGAAAACAACTGGTCATCTATTGACCTTCTCATCATCCCAAGTGACTGCAAGTGAAAGAAAAGGGCCGGTCAGGTCGGGGCGAGGGGAGGAACGAGATAAAAATGAAATGATATTCATGAAAAGATAAGATCACGAATGCGTTAAATTCGTTGCAGTTGAAACAACATAAATCTCTAAAAATGAGAGAAATTGATTAACTACTTAACTAATAAATGATATTCATGTTTGTTGACCACATACCGCGATCACACGGTAATGCGATCTGAGTTTAAAAGGATAGTGAGAACATGCCATTTGCTGTCATTTAGCATATTATACCCAACAAACACCAACGGCTCAACACATTTATAGGAGAAGAAATAATAGAAGGGGCCCAAATGTGTACTTACATGTTTTTTTTTCTTAGACATGTCTTGGAAAGCGGTCGAGTGTTTTTTTTTTTAGAGGTGGTATGTTCGTGTTGCGAGCCGAAAGGACGCAACAGCTCCACTGCCACTAGATTGTAAAAGGCTATGAGCCTTAGTACAATGGCTCTGCAGGGGTAGTGATACTTGTTAACGGCGTGATTCTTCATTAATAAGAGTTCAGTAAAGGAACACAGTATGGGAACACACGAGACGATGTCTGAGGGTAATATCGGTGAGCGCGGTCGTGGTGTAGGGTCAACCTACCCTGTGGGCGAAGGCTAGGCCGACCTTACCGCGTCGAGCTCTGGTCATGAACTGTCGGGTCAAGCGAGTTCAAATAACATCGTCATCTATGCCCTCATTGAGTGAATGGTTCCTATTTGGGACTTGGAGCTATGTGGCAAACAGCCACATAGTCCACTGGTAACAGAAATAGACTTAAGTATATGCCATAATTATCATTATTATCATTAATTATTTATCATTGTATATTGTTCATTATTATTCATCATCATCATCATCATCACCACCATCATCATCATCATCATCATCATCATCATCATCATCATCATCATCATCATCATCATCATCATCATCATCATCATCATCATCATCATCATCATCACCATTACTGTTTACTAACATTATTATTGTCCTTTATCAAAATTGTTATTATTTTTTCTTTATCTTACTTTTTGCTCCACAGATTATGCTTTATATTCATCATATCAGTTATTCTCTTTCTAGAAAAAAAATGAAGAGAAAAAGAGAAGTCATAAAGTTTGTACCTTCAGCTGATTCGACCCTTTTCTGAATTTCAAAAAAAAAAAAAAAAAAAAAATTAAAAGAACGCTCTATGTAAAAATTACGTTCGCGAAAGGCATCCGGATTCAAGAGGATTCATTTGACTCCTGTATTTATTCCTTCCTTTTGTCTCTGTCTCTTCATGTTCGCTTTTATTCTGCAGATTAATTGCCTCAGGCATTAGCGCTCCATTGTCTGGTGGAGAGGAAGAAATGTGATGCCTTGTTTCGCTCTTTCAATCTGTGTCTGTCTGTCTGTCTCTGTTGCTGTCTGGCTGTGTCTTTATCTGTATCTGTGAGTCTCTGTGTTTGTCTCTGTTTGTCTGTTTGTCTGGGTCTTTGTCTGTCTTGGTCTCTGTCTGTCTATCTGCCTGTATCTGTGTCTGTCTGTCTGTCTATTTGTCTGTCTGTCTGTCTCTGTTGCTGTCTGGCTGTGTCTATATCTGTGTCTGTGAGTCTCTGTGTTTTTCTCTGTCTGTGTGTAGGGGTCTTTGTCTGTCTTGGTCTCTGTCTGTCTGTCTGTCTGTCTGTCTGTATCTGTGTCTATCTGTCTGTCTCTGTTTCTGTCTGTCTTTCTGTTTTTGTTTGTTCTGTGCCTGTCTGTTTTGTGTCTGTCTGTCTGGCCGTCTCTCTGTTTTTGTGTCTGTCTCTGTCTGTCTGTCTGTATCTGTGTCTACCTGTCTGTCTGTCTGTCTCTCTGCTTGTATGACTGTCTGCCTCCCCCCTCTTTCTCTATCTTTCTCCCTCTCTCCGTTTTTCTGTCTCCCTTCCCCCCTTTCTCTCCCACCATATCTTGCAATTATGACAATACTTTTTTATATCATCATCATCATCGTCATCATCATCATCTTCAGCGTCGTCGTCATCATAATTTCCAGCAAACGATCACTCGAAAAACAAAAACATAATGAGAAGAAAAAATAACTCGTCTCCCTCACATTATTCTCACCGAGGAAAATGCAATTAAAATAAACCCGTGTTTATTCAAACTGTTGATATTCATTTATGATGTTAATGCGACTAAACTCACATAAATATATTTACTGTTACGCACAGCATGGACATTAATATTCACGAAAGAAGGATAAACTGCTGGGCTGTTCCTCGTTCCGCTCTGTGACAAAGTTTCATTAAATATTCATAGAATGTAGATACGATATCAGGAATGAATTATTAACAGCGAGGATTATTTCGCAGTTGGATCATCAGAATTATATTATAGAAAAAAAGCAAAAACATAAAACGTAAGGATATTTTTTTTATTTTATTTTTTTGCGTGTAATTTATTGTTGATGGAAATCTATTAAGGCGAGTAATTTTCCTATTAGACTATTACACATTTTTTTTGTTGTTTATTGCAATTTTCTTAATCCTTAAATTACGTTTTCTAATGATTCTTGCATGTCTTGGATAGATAGAAAAGAAAAGAAAAAAACGGCCTTTCGAAATTACTTATTTGCATAATCTTTCAGCATAGAATTTTTACGATTCATTGTCTTTCACTATAAATACACCCCCCCCCCACACACACAGACACACACATACACACACACACACACACACACATATGTGATGTAATATATAATTATATATAAATATATATATATTTTAAATATATATATAAAAATAAATAAATAATATAATTATATATATACATATATATATACATATATATATATATATATATATATATATTAGATATATATATATATATATAGATATATATAATATTTCTATTACATATGTATACACCCTCCTTTCGTTGCCCTGGCCCCCCCCCCTCCTGTTCCTCCTCCTCCTCCTCTCCTCCTGTTCCTCTCTCCTCTCCTCCTACTGTCCTCCTCCTCCTCCTCCTACTCAGTTCCTCTCCTCTCCTCCTGTTCATCTCCTTCTCCTCCTCCTCCTGTTCCTCCTCCTCCTCCTCTTCCTCCTCCTCCTGATATTCCTCCACACCTTAGCCATCAACTTTTCACCAAAGTAGCTTTTGTTCATCGATTTTCCTCGCGTTTCCCAGGATTTTTTTTTTGGTACATAAATCATAACATTTCGCCCACCTGGCTGGATGTCTGGCGTGATTGTGACCGAAGATAAATCAAATGTGAAATAGATTTATGTGACCCAAAGTCTTCTGTGTGACCTAATGTCTATTTCTGTTGCCTCGTGTCTGTCTGTGTGACCTAAATACCTAAATTCTGTCCTTATGGGTCACAGATGTTTCATTACTGCATTCCATGATTATATTTTATGACTACATTTTATG
>NC_051392.1:3357621-3367621 GCF_015228065.2 Penaeus monodon | reverse complement strand
TCTCCTCCTCCTCTCTCTCTCCCCTTTCTCTCCTCTCTCTCTCCTCCCCTCCTCTCCCCCTCCCTCTCCCCTCTCCCCCTTTCTCTCTCTCTCTCTCTCTCTCTCTCTCTCTCCCCTCTCTCTCTCTTTCTCTCTCTCTCTCTCTTCTTTCTCTCTCTCTTCTCTCTCTCTCTCTCTCTCTCTCTCTCTCTCTCTCTCTCTCTCTCACTGCTTCCTATATGCCATCCCTATCTTTCTATCTTACAAAACAGATACAATCTCTTTCATTCCCTAAAATATTGGGTTGTTTGTCAGGAGAAACAGAGAGAGAGAGAGTGAGTGTTTGACACACACACACACACAAACACACACACTAACACCCCAGAGGGGGGGAACGAGAGGAGAGAGAGAGAAGAAGAGAGAGAGAGGGAGAGAGGAGAGAGAGAAGGGGAGAGAGAGAGGAATAGAGAGAGAGAAAAGAGAGAGAAGGAGATACGGCAATAGCACGGAAGACAGAGAGAGGGAGCGAGCGAGAGAAAGAAAAAGAGAAAGAGAGACAGCCAGCCAGGCAGATGGATAGCTAAATAGAGAGAGACAGAGAGATATAGAGATAGATAAAATAATAATAAATAATAATGATAAAATTTAAAAAAGAAAAAGGGGGAGAGAGGAGAGAGAGAGAAGAGAGAGAGAGAGAGAGAGAGAGAGAGAGAGAGAGAGAGAGAGAGAGAGAGAGAGAGAGAGAGAGAGAGGCACACACCTACACAGACAGAGAAAGACAGTCAGACCGAATGGCAGCAATAGAGAAGGGGAATAGCAGGTACAGGTGCATTGCGTGCATAATTTCATCATACTTTTATGTCGAACCAATGACGATTTCCTTTCCATTTTTCACAAATTAGTAATTACATCAGCATCGCACGTAATTTGCACGAATCCGTTCGGTAATTTCAATAGCGTTTTGTACCGAAGGACCATAATCTTTCGTTCCTTGACGTTGCTTTTTTGCTGCTAAGATTCTTATTATTGTTCTTTATCAATTCATTTACGTGTTTTTATAATATTTCTTGATTCATTTTTATAAAAAAAAATGGTTCGTGATTTGTACCATTCCTGTTCAGTCTAGGAATACAAGAGACTGGTTTTCAATAGGAAAATTATAGTAATAATCTTAAAATGCGACTTGTTTTATTTTTTTTCAGGATCTTGTAGATTTCTTTTCAGAAATGTAATTAATGAAAGAAAAAATAGACAGTGGGCTGACGTAAATGAAAATTGTTGATAATGTTTTATCGCAATGGTAATAACATCAGTTGCGAATTACCAGTAGTCGTAACAGTAGTACTAGTTACGTTTACCTGGATCTTAGCTTGGACTAGTTATGCGTAGCAGGATTTTAGTTTATTGTAGAATTAAATTGTAGTAGTAGTGACAATACTAGTAATAGTGCAATCACTGGTTTTGATGTCTTTAGCATTGCGTTATTAATTGTAGAAGAGATTGCGAAATGATATGACTATAGCAAATAAGACATGTCATGGAGATACAAGAACATCGAGATACATATCTAAAAAAAAGATAAAGGGAAACTGAAACAGAAAAAGAGAGAGAAAATAAGATGAAACAGCTGTTGCTACGAATTTCGTATATCTGAATATACTTATATGTATAAATGTATCTGTCTTTTGTGTATTTATGTATCTATCAAGCTTTTTTTTTATAAATAGATGAATGGATAGATGAACATACACATATATTGACAAATGGATATCGATATGCAACGATGAATAAATACGAAGAAAAAAGTGAAAGAAAATGCATGAAAAGAAAAGAAAACGGAGAAAATGATAATAGAAATAACTAGAACTTGGTTTGTGGGCTAAAATCTCTTCGATAATAGCATCCTTAGGTCACGGAAAGGTCATCCCAGGTCATAGGTCACAGGCTTCAGGGCGTGTGAGTTTTAAGTCACGAAAGGTTTTATGTTAGTTGGGAATGAAGGGGTTTCAGCAAAAGATTTTTAGGTTGATGGTTTTTGGTGATTAAGTCTGGGAAAAGGGCATTGTGTGGGGGGGTGATGTGGGGGGGGGGGGAGGTTACGAGAGATTGTGCGTGGGGTTATGAGCGCTTGGACTGACTCGACGGGAAAATATATACATATATATCTATATATAACATATTCATACATATACATATATTTTAATATATATAAATGTGTAAACACACACCCCACACACACCCCACACACACAACACACCACACACACAAACACACACATATAATATATATATATATATAATATATATATATATATATATATATATTTTATATATATATACACACACACACATAATATATATTATATATATATATATATATTTTATATATATATATATATATATATATATATAATTATATATTTTATATATTATATATATATATAATATATATAATGATAATATACATACAATATATTATATATATATAATATATATATATATATATATATAATTATATATAAATATATAGAACATATACATATATGTGTGTATATAAACGCACACAAATATATCCACACACACACACAAATACCCGCCCCGCCTTCCCGCCCTGGCCCCGCCCCCGCCCCGCCCACGACGAGCGCCGCATGCGACAGACACCGCATGCTAAATTCAGAATCCAGCGACCAAGGTTTATTCCCGGAGCTCTATTGATTTTGCGGAGCTGGTTTGCAAAGCGAGTTCATTGAAGTGCGTCTATCGGTAATTTATTGCAGTTGCACGATAGCAAGTAACCTCTCTCTTTCTCTCTCTTTCTCTCTCTTTTTGTTTCTCTTTCTCGTCTTTTTCTTTTTCTTTTTTCTTTTCTTTTCTTTCTCTCTTGCTCTTTCTCTCTGGCTCTCTTTCTTGCTTTACCTATCTACCAATCATTCTATCCTTCTCCTCTTTTTTTCTTCTCCCTTTCTTCTTCTTTTTAACACACAAAACAAACAACACAAAAACAAAACACCTACAACACCACACCATATATAATTTTATATATATATATATAAATATAGATATATAATTATTATACCATATATATATATATATATTATAATTATAATATATATATATATTATATAAAAATATTTTATAAAATATATAAATAATTATTATAATATATATATATAATATATATATATTATATATTATTATCTATATATATATATAGATATAATGCATACACAAACAATATAAATATATAATATATATATATATATATATATATATATATATTTTATATTTTATAATATATAATATATATATTTTAATATATAAAATATATATGTATATATAATATATATATATATATATATATATATATATATATAAATATATATATATAATTTTATATATATATATATATAAAAATATATAGATAAATATATATATATATATATATATATATATATATATATACATATATATACATACTTCTTTCTTTCTTTTTTTCTCTATCTGTTTGTCATGGTCACTTTCTCTATCTCCTTCTCCCTCTGTATCTATCTGTCTTTCTGCCCCTTTTCCCTCTTCCTCCATATCTCAGCCTGTTATCGAGAGGTTTATGGTGTCCCCTCCTTCGTGTGCATTTTTATCTCGTGCATTATCCGTCGACCGCGGATGGTTTACGAGATAACAGAGATAGCAGGAGAATTGAAGAGAGAGAAAGAAAGAGAGAGAGAGAGAGAGAGAGAGAGGGGAAGGGAGAGGGAAGAGGAGAGAAAAAATGAGAGAGAAAAAATGAAGAGAAGAGAAGAGAGGAAGAGAAGACAAAGGAGAGAAAGGGGAAAAGAGAGAAGGGAAGAGAGAGAGGAGAAGGGGGAGGGAGAGAAAGAGAAAGAGATAGGAGGGAGGGACGATAGATGAGAGGGGATAGATAAAAATAGAGGGAAGAGAGAGGAGAGAGGGGGAGAGAGGAGAGAATGAAGAGAGAGGAGAGAGAGAGAGAGAGAGAGAGAGAAGGGGAGAGAGAGAGAGAGAGAGAGGAAGAGAGAAGAAGAGAAAAGAGAGAAAAATGAAGAGAGGAGGACAAAGAAACAGACAAAAAGACAGAAAAAAAGGGGGGGGGGGGGGAAAAAGAAGAGAAAGAAGGGAGGGAGAGAGAGAGAGAGAAAGAGAAGAGAGAGAGAAAAAATGAGGAAGAAGAGAATAGGGAGAAAGGAGAGAGAAAAAATAGATGATGAAGATAATAATAGATGACAGATAGGAGATAGGAGGGGAGAGAAGAAAAAGAAGAAAAAGAGAGGGATGGGGAGGGATAACGAAGAGAGAATGGGAGGACGGGGGAAAATGAAAAGAACAGAACAAAGAGAATGGGGAAGAGTGGAAAACCTTAAAAAATCTTTCTTTGTTTGTAAACTTCTGCTTTATAAACATTCTTGGTGGCTTGGATCTTGACATGAGAAAAATGTATGATGTGGTTTTTTTCAATATATATAAATATTATTTATATATTTATATAATATATTATTTATTATATATATATTTTATTTTTATATATATATATATATATATATATATATATATATACCTAAAAATATTTTAATATATATATAATATTTATAATATTATATAATATAAAATAATAAAATATGTATATATATCCCTATTAATAATATATATTATATATATATATATATATATATAATATATATTATATAATATTAAATATAATATTTGTGTGTGTGTGTGTGTGTGTGTGTCTATCAATCTATTTATCCTCTTTCTATTATTTAAAAACCAAAAACACCTCACTATTATATATATTTTAAAATATATATATTATATATTTATAAAAATTTATATATAATAAAATTTTATATATATGTATTACAAACAATATAATGGTATATATTTAATATAAAATATATTATATTATATATTATATATATATATATATTATATATATTCATATATATATATACAATATTATATTTATACATTAAATTTTATTTTAATATTATTTATAATATTATATATATATTATAATAATTATATTATATATATGTGTGTGTGTGTTTGTGTGTGTGTGTGGTTTGTGGTGTGGTGTGTGTGTGGGTGTGTGTCCCTTTTGTATTAAAATTAATATTATTAAAATATATATATAATATATAATTAATATATATAATATTATTTATATATATATTATATAAATATATATATTATTATATATAATATATATATATTAATATATATATATTATTTATATAATTAATATATCTTCTTGGTGGCTTGGATTTTGAAAATGAGAAAAATGTATTATAATGTATATAATTAATATATAATTATATATATATAATATATTATTATATATTATATTATATATATATATATAATATAACCTATATATATAATTTAATATTATTAAAATATATATATATAATATATATATAAAATTATAATATTTGTATATAATATATTGTGTGTGTGTTGTGGGGGTTGTGTTTTGTGTCTATCATCTATTTATCCATCTCTCTATCTATTTCAAACACAAACACACTCACTATATATATATATATATATATATATATATATATATATATATATATATATATATATAATATATACACACATATATATATGTGCATGTGTGTATATATATATATATATATATATCTATATATATATATATATCTATATATACATATATATACTCTATTATATATCTATCTATCTTATATCATATATATATATCTATATATCTATTATGTGTGTGTGTGTGTGTGTGTGTGTGTGTGTGTGTGTGTGTGTGTGTGTGTGGTGTGTGTGTGGTGTGTGCCTGTGTGTGTGTGTATTTATTTATATATATATTATATATATAATATTTATATATTCTATATATATATTATATGTATGTATGTTATATGTGTGCATATATATATATCATATATAATATATATATATATTATATATATTATATATATACCATATATATTATAATACATCTATTATATAAATATATAAATATATCTATATATATCATATATATAATATATATATATATATATATATTTATATATATATATATATATATGTGTGTGTGTGTGTGTGTGCATACACACACACACACACACACATTTGTATATACATATTATTTATATATACATACGCATACCATACAGTTGTATGGATAGACAGATAAATAAACTCATAGACAGAAAGAGCGAGAGAGAGAGAGAGAGAGAGAGAGAGAGAGAGAGAGAGAGAGAGAGAGAGACATAGTCAAAGACACAAAGAGAAGGAGGAGAGAGAGAGAGAGAGAGATAGAGAGAGAGAGAGAGAGAGACAGAGAGAGACAGAGAGAGAGAGAGAGAGAGAGAGAGAGAGTTAAACATACTATAATGTTTTTTTTGTCTTGGGCAAATGCCGTAGACTTCCACTTTTGTTTATGGAAATGGGTTTATATCTGTCTCTCTCTTCTACAGAGATTTTATTTCAATTTGTGCCGTAGCTCTCGGGAAATTATTAGACTGATGTGTGATTTATCTGGAAAAGGTAGTTGGGTCTTTTTCTTAATTGCTTTTATTTGTTTTTTATGTTTATTTGTTATATGTTTTCATGTTTATTTGTTGATACAGCTCTCGACAAATTCTAAATTGATATCTTTATCAATCTTTTTAGCTTTTACCTCTCTATATTTGTATCTATATCATAACTATATTTTATATCTCATATCATGTCTCTCAATTTTTGTGTTTATCTACTTGCCTGTCTATCAACACGTTATTATTCACTTCAGTTAGATTTGCAGGCAACTCTACTATACACAAAATTGCTATATCAAAAGATGAGACAACCATTTTTTTCTTGTTATTCACGAGACAACAATTTCGAAATCCATTTTGTTTTTGTTTTTTTTTTGTTATTCATGTTATTTAGACAAATATTCTTATCATATTATTAGCGAGTAATCAATTCATTATTTTTTTCTGATCTTTTCTAGTTAAATATATTCATTTATAGGCGTTATTCATTCAGAAATATTTACATTTCCAAAAGTGACATAAACACTTACGTAACAATGAGATATTGTTTTATAAATAATATTACAAAGACTTACACTTAAGGACGTTTTAAAAATTGAAAACGGATGCCCAACCTAAGAAGAAAGAAAGAAAGAAAGAAAGAAAGAAGGAAAGAAAGAGAGAAAGAAAGAAAGAAAGAATGAAAGAAGAAGAAATGAAAGAGGCAAGAAAAGAGAATGATGAAGAAATGAAAGATGAAGAGGAGTACGATGAAGAGGAGGAAAAGGAAGCGATGTAAAAAGATGATGAAGGAAATAAGGATGATGATAAGTGTGATGATAATAAAGATAATAATAGGTGGGGGTATTGATAAGGTAATAATGATAATAATAATAATAGTAATAATAATAATAATAATTATTATTATAATAATAATAATAATAATAATAATAATAATAATAATAATAATAATAATAACAATAATCTGATCATCATCATCATCATAACAATAATAACAATGATAATGATAAGAAGAATGATAATGATAATAAGTAATAATGACAATGATAATGATAATTATAACTACAAAGGTAATGATAATGATAATAGTAATAATAATAATTATTATATTAATGACAATAGTAATCATGATGATAATGAGGATAATTACAGTAACAATAATGATAGTAATAACATAACAGCAACGATGATAATAATATAATATAATAATAATGATAATGATAAATGATTGATAAAATGGTGTTAACGGTCACGATAATCATAAATAATAATAACAACAATTATGACAATAATAATTGTAACACTGATGATAATAATGAAAATAACAACAAAGTAAGATCAACAACAAAAACAAGAATAATGAATATAGAAATAATAATAACAATAATGATAATGATAATGATAATAATAAAAATGATAATAACGATAACAATAATGATACTACTACTACTATTAATATGAATAATATGAATAATATTAATATTAATACCAATAATAATAATAATAATAATAATAATAATAATAATAATAATAATAATAATAATAATAGTAATAGTAATAATGAAAATGATAAAGATAATGAAAATAATGATAATGATAGTAAGAAGAACATCAATGACAATAATGGTAATAAGATGATAATGATATCGAGAAGAAACGAGAAAAAAAATTTACATAGACAACATAACTCTGTAAAATCTGTAATGAAATGAAATGTTATGGAAATCCAAAAGATACGAAAAAAAAATGATAAAGTGAAAACTAAGATGAAAAAAGAAAAAGAGAAAACGAAAAGAAAACAATATATATGAATAAAAGAAACGAAAGAAATCGAAGAAGACGAACAAAGAATCCACATAACCATGAAACGAAAAGATAAACAAAAGAAAAATTCCTTTGCTCATCAGACAACAACAACAACAACAAAAACAACAACAAGAACAACAACAACAAAAACAACAAAAAACAACAACAAAAACAACAACAACAAAAACAACAACAACAACAACAACAACAAACAATAACAACAACAACAGCAAAAACGAACAAATGAGAAACAAAAATGTGGAAAAAAATTAAGAATGTCGAAAACAAAAAGACAAGAAAAGAGACAAAAGAAGAATATATGAAAGACACAAAACAAGAAAATCGAACAGGGCGAAAAGGAGGAAGAAGAAGAGAGAAGGAGAAGAGGAGAAGAGGAAGAGCCAAGAGCCAGAGAAAATCCTCCTTGAGAAAAAAAGGAGGAGGAGGAGGAAGAGGAGGAGAGGAGGAAGAAAAAGAAAGCGCAATAGGAGATGGAGAAGAAAGGAAAAAACATAAAAAATGGAAAGAAGCGAAAGAAGGGAGTAGGAGCAGGAGTAGGAGGAGGAGGAGGAGAAGGAGAAGGAGGGGGAGGAGGAGGAGGAGGAGGAGGTAGAGGAGGAGGGTGAGGAGTAGGAAGAGGAGGAAGAGGAAGGAGGAGAGTGAGGAGTAGGAAGAGGAAGAGGAGGAAGAGGAGGAGGAGGAAGAGGAGGAGGGCGAAGAGTAGGAAGAGGAGGAGAGTGAAGAGAAGGAAGAGGAGGAGGAGGAAAGGCTAAGGACCAGGACAGGAGGAGGTATGTCCTCACCCTGGCTCTCGGCTTGCGTACGTCTCGCTCAAGGCAGAGGGTGACATCGTCGAGCATAATACTTTTATCGTAGTCTACCCTTTAAATTGTTTGACAGGGGGGGGGGAGGGGTCTGTCTGTTTCTCTATCTCTATCTCCTTTTTTCTGATTTTGTGTGTTTTTGTCTCTCCGCCCGCTTTCTCTCTCTCTCTCTCTCTCTCTCTCTCTCTCTCTCTCTCTCTCTCTCTCTCTCTCTCTCTCTCTCTCTCTCTCTCTCTCTCTCTCTCTCTCTCTCTCTCTCTCTCCGCCCGTTTTGCCTTGGGCAAGGAACTTCACCTCGATTGCCTGCCTAGCCGCTGGGTGGGCAAGCCAGCCCAAGTCAGTGCCGGTCCCAGAAGCGATTAAATAGAGATGGTGACTCAATAAAAACACCGGGCGGAAGGCAACGGCAAACCACCGCTCTAAATTGCCAAGAAAATCATGGAAATCCATGATCGCGAACGTCCTTGTGGGACAGGGCACTTGAAAAAAAAGAAAAGAAAAGAAAAGAAAAAATATATAACATATATATATGCATATATATATATATACATACATATATATATATATATATATATATATATATACATATGTAAATATGTATAAGCATATATATATATATGCCTATGTGTATATGTATATATATACATATAAATTCCCAATTTATTCTTTTTTAATCATATTGCTCCATTTTGCGCAATGCTCATAACCGCTAGCAACATCGTACTGTATAGCTTAGTTAATAGAGTTATCAATTTTCGAAAAAGAAATCGCTGGAATACTTTTCATATTTTCTCCCCCTATGTGTTTCAGTTCGTCTGGTGATTATTTCATTCTCTGTCTTTCTCTTTTCCTTCCTTTTTCTCAC
>NC_051392.1:3347621-3352621 GCF_015228065.2 Penaeus monodon | reverse complement strand
AAAAAGGAGCCCCGGGGGGAAAAAAGACCGCGCCCGGGGGCCCAAAAAGGGAAGATTTTCGAAAATATGGGGGATGGGGGGGGGGGAAAAAAAAAAAAAAAAAAAAAAAACCCCAAAAATTTTCGCCTAACATCCCCCTTTTTTTTTTTTTTTATAAACTAAAGTATTTTTAATATATTTAAAAGGGATTAAAAAAGAAAATTAAAAGGAATATTATTCTCCCTAAGATAATGAAAATTTTTTTTTTTTAAATTTTATATTATTTATTTTTTTTTTTTTATTTTGGAAAAAAAAAAATAAAAAAAATAAAAAAACAAAAAATAAAGTTATAAAAATTTTTTTTATATAAATATATATATAATATATATATATATATATATTTTTAAATAGATAATAAAAATTTTAAAATTAAAATATAAAAAAAAAAATAAAAATATAAAAATAGAATTATAAATAAAAATCCCATAAAAATATAATAAAAATAAAAATATATAATATATATATATATTATATATATATTATAAAATTATTTTATAATATAAATATATATATTATATATATATATTATTATATATATGTTTTATTTAATATAAAAAATATTAATATTTATATAATATATAATATATATATATATATATTTTTATATAATATTTATATATAATTATAATATTATTTTTTTTTTTTTATTTTTTTATATTTGTAGTATATTATATATATATATTTTATATATATATATATAATTATATTTTTAAAAAAAATAAAAAAATAAAACATTTTTTTTGGGGTTTAATTATTTATATATATTATTATATTATATATATATTTTATTTATATTTTTAATTTTAATTTTTTTATAATATATATAAATATATTTTATATAATATATATAAATATATATATATATATAATATATATATATTATATATATATATATAAAATTTTAATATATATATATAAATTATATTATATTTTTTAAAAATTATTATATAAAAATATATTTTATATAATAATATATAATTTTAATTATATATATCTATATATTTATTTAGTATATATTTTTATTAAATATATTATTTTACTATTATTATATATTTTATATTATATGTTTATTAAAATATTATATAAATAAAAAATAAAAAAAAAATATTAAATATATAAATAATTTAATATATATAATTTAATTATAAATATATATATATATAAAATTTTAAAAATAATAAAAAACCATAAAAAAAAAAAAAAATATATTATAAAATATATAATTATATATAAAATATATATTATATTTATTTATTTATATTTAATAAATTTATATAAATATATTATTTTTATATAAATAATATAATAAAAAATTATTATATATTTTATTTATTTATATTTTAAAAAATATATTATTTTAAAATTATTATATATATAATTTAATAAAAAAAAATATAATATAAAATAATTATAATAAAATATATAAATATATATATATAAATATATAAAATATATTATGTTAATATATTATATGTAAAATAAATTTTATAAAATATAATATTATAATTATATATATTTTTGGGGGTTTATATATAAAATATAATTATATTATATATATAATATATATATATAATTATATTATTATATATATATATTTTTTTTAAAAAACAAAAAAAAAATAAAACCCCAACACCACACAAAAAATAAAAAAAAAAAATTTATATATAAAATATAATATTTTATATATATATTATTATATATAATATAATATATTATATATTATATGTTTATTTTTGAATATATATATATATATAATAATAGTATATTATAATATATATAATATATTAAAAATAATATATTATATATAATATATATATTATTATATATATATTTTATTATTATTATTAAAAAAATTTATTTTTTTATTTTATTACTATATTATATTATTTTTAATATATATATATATATATATTAATATATATATTAATATATATTATAATCTATTATACTATATCTAATTATATAATATAATTTTTATATATATAATATATTATTTTATATTTTATTATAATATTATTTGTATGATTTATTTTTAATAATTTTTAAAATATAATAAAAATTTAATAATAAATATTCTTTAAGTATTTTATTATAATATAAAATTTAATATTTATACAAAATCTTTTAATATATTTTTTTTTTTATATTTTAATTTTTATTATTAAATATTTTTTAAAATATTATTTAATATTTTAAAATATAATTTTTTTATTATATTTTATTTATATATATATATCTATATATTTTTATATATATATATATATATATATATATTATATATATACTACATACCCCCCACCACATCACCCACACACCTCATACATAACATATATTATTATATATAATATATTTTATTATATAATAATTAATATATAAAATTTTATTATATATAATAATATTGTACAAACATTTTTATATAAATTTATATAATAATATATATATATATTAAAATTAAATATATATATATATAATATTTTATATATAATTTTATTTATTTATTTATTTTATATAAGATTAAGTATAATAAAATTATTATATATACAAATACTCATCACCCCCACACACATTTTATTATTATATTTTATTTTTTGTATTTAATAATTTAATATAATATTATTATATATTTATATAATTTATTGATATGATATAAAATTTTGTTAGTTGTATTATAAGTATTTTATATAATATATATTTATTTTTAAAATATATTTTTTATATTTTTATTTGTTTTAAAATTTTTTTTTTTTTTTTTTTTTTTTATTTTTATTTTTTTAAAATATTTTTTTGTGTGTTTGTGTGTGTTGTTTTGTGTGTTTTTCACCCCAAAAAAAACTTCTTTTTCTCTTCTTTCCCCCCCCGTTTTAATTTTTTTTTGTTTTGCCCCCAAAAAAAAAACCTTTTAAATTTAATTCCCCGGTACCGCCCAGTTTTTTCCTTGTAAAAAATGTCCCCTTTTTTTCTCTTCCCCCTTTTTCCTTTTTTCTTTTCTTTTCCCCCCGTTTTTTTTCCCTTTTTTTCTTGGGGTCATTCCCCGAGTTACGTCAGAGCATGTATTGTCACCATTTCGAAATGTCAGTCTATATTTTTACGCTGTGATTTTTCATTGCTGATCGAGGTACAGAAACCGAGCCAAGGAGACTGCATATGTGGAATACTTAATAAGGAATTTGGAAAATAGAAATGAAATTACGTAAGCGATTTTTTTTTTGTTCATACCAGTTCCCTGAATCGAAAGCTAGATGGTGAGAGAGATTTGGCAAATATGAATTCTAGCGTGCACTGTGTGTGTGTGTGTCTGTTCAGCGAGCTTCAGTTCTGTGAGGATTCCAAGTGTGCTGTGTTTTATAATTTACGCTCACACATAAACACACCACACACACACACTCACTTTCTCTCTCTCTCTCTCTCACTCTTTCTCCCTCTCTCTTTCTCTCTCTCTCTCTCTCTCTCTCTCCTCTCTCCCCTTCTCCTCTCTCTCTCTCTCTCTCTCCTCTTCTCTTTCTCCCTCTCTCTCTCTCACTCTTTCTCCCTCTCTCTCTCTATCTCACACACACACACACACAAACTCACGCACACTCACTCACTTACACACGCTGGTAATTTCCAGGAATAATGGAGAGCGTCAGGTCAGACAAGGGTCAGGTAACAGGTTTCCAGGAACTTTAGGGAAAGGAAATCAAGCACAAATTGGTTTCTAAGTAAGAAGACCTTCTGATTGAAAAATAAGAAGTTAGACTGAATTTGAGAGAGAGAAATCGTAATCGAAGCTGAATTTGTGATATCAGATAAATATCCTTTAGAATTATAGCCATGTTATGCTATTCATTATGTTTTGAATTAAGAGAACACAACACTGACGATCTATTACGTGATGCGAATATAATCAGGGATTTTTTATATATATATTTATTCTAAATAGAATGCGCTTGACACGCACGGTTTAATCAGTACAATGATTTACTATGTATTGCCCTGTATTTCCATTAAGGTTAAGTAATATATAGAGGGAGACCAGCTGTTATACGTCAGAGCATCACGGTGGTTAGACCTAGAGTCTATAATGGAAATATAAAGATAACAGAGTTTCCTGTTCTTGGTAACAAACTTAGTGCTGTTTGTTATACTTAGCAACTTAGCAACTAATATGGTACAATAGGATATAATAAATGATAATAGTATATATAATATAATGATAATAGAACAAATGATAATAAAATTTTTAATTTAATTGTAAGATAATAATATAATAATATAGAAATATAATGATATAATAAAAAAATAGTAATGAAAATAAGTTATAAACTATTATAAAACATTTTGCTTGTCATGATGACTATCGCTTTTCGGAAATAAATCAAATATTACAAAACACAACATATCTCGTGTTTTGAATATTATGGGAAGACAGATCATTGCAGATTCTAGATGACTAAATAGATCTAATACTTTCTCAGAAATTCAGAGCATTCGTGACGTCACTACTGATTTTTTTTTTCAGTAAAGCTGGCATTCACAGAGACATCAAAGCAATCAGTGAATGAGGCACTGGAATAGATACACTGATCAGTTGTTTTATTTATTTATTTATTTGTGTGTGTGTGTGTGTGTGTGTGCGTGCGTGTGTGTGTGTGTATGTGCGTATTTAATTAGGATTACCATAATCCCCTCTCCCCTCTCTCGCTCTCTCTCTCCCCTCCCTCTCTCTCTCTCTTCTCTCTCTCTCTCTCGCTCTCTCTCTCTCTCTCTCTTTTCCTCTCTCTCTCTTCACTCTCTCTTTCTCTCTCTCTCGCTCTTCTCTCTCTCTCTCTCATTCTCTCTCTCTCTCTCTCCTCTCTCTCTCTCTCTCACTCTCTCTCTCTCTCTCTCTCTCTCTCTCACATATGCCCACACGCATACACACACACGTATAAAGACTAATCATTCTACCAAATTGAATTTAAAGGTTAATGATCAGTTTTCAA
>NC_051392.1:3331299-3346299 GCF_015228065.2 Penaeus monodon | reverse complement strand
ATTATAGATTATGATATATATTATAATATATATATATATATATTATATATATATATATAACTATATATATGATATATATATAATATATTATATATATATATATATATATATATTATATATATTATATGAATATATATATAAATAATATAATAAAAAAATAAATAAATATATATACTATATAATATGTAATATGTATATAATAATATTATATATATATATATTATATATATATATATTCAACTATGTTTCTTCCACATTCACATCTCTGTCTCTCTCTTTCTCACTCACTTTCTCCCTTTCTTAAGTGTATGTCTGTATTTACATACATACGCAAATATATATATATATATATATATATAATATATATATATATATATATATATTATATATATAGATATATATATATGTGTGTGTGTGTGTGGTGTGTATGTGGTGTGTGTGTGTGTGTGGTGTGAGAATGTACACACACTCACACGTAACATAATGGGTGTCCGACTGCTGCTTTGTAATTCAGTATAGATATATATCTGTGTGTGTGTACAACACTCACGTACATACACTTCCGATGTTAAATAACTAGGCGTAGAGACACATCATTATGAGCGCTTACCTACTCTTTCTCTGAGCAAGTGAGTGTAACAATCCAGAATACTTACGGAGAAATATCTTTAAAGAAATATTTACGTTCCGCACATATAATCAACCTGACCCTTAATTAGACATAATGATTTCTAACTGCCTAATTATGTGCGTGAATACACTTCGTCACAGTCCCCTTGTTGTAAAAGTGATTATTTCAAATGTTTTGTAAGTGTACATAGCTTTACCAGAGACGGAAATATCTTAATTGGTTTTCATTTGGGTCTTTTACATTTACACGTAAGGGATGTACAAACGAAGAAAGGAAAGCAGAAAGCAGTGACTGATAAAGATTAATGAATATATTAACGATATAATAATAAGGATGATAATAATGATAACAATAATGAAAACAGTGACAATAATAACATTGTTAACGAAAGAAGATTAGTAGTAATAATCAAAGAAGCGACATGATAATAATAATAATGATAATATGATATTGATGACGTTTATGATGACGATTATGATGATTATAATATTAAAGATAATAAAAATAGTAAAAATAATATTAGCGATAATAATAGCAACAGCATTAAAAGTAATAATAATAATAATAATAATAATAATAATAATAATAATAATGATAATGATACTACTACTACTACTACTACTACTACTAATAGATAATATTGATAAGAATGATAATAATAATAATAATAATAATAATAATAATAATAATAATAATAATAATAATAACAATAATAATAAGATAATAGTAATCATAATAATAATAACAATGATAACAATGATCATGAGAGTAATGAAGATAATGTAATGATAATGATAATAATAATAATGATAAAAGTAATAATAATAGAAATGATGAGAATGAGAATGAGAATGAGAATAAAAGTAATAATAATAATAATGATAATAATAATAATAATAATAATGATAATAATAATGTTAATGATAATAATGATAATGATAATAATAATACTTCTACTACTACTACTACTAATAATAATCATCCTCATCATCATCCATATCATCACCATTCTCCTCTTCCTCACCATCATTATCATCACCATCATCATCCTCATCAGCATTATCACCGTTATGATAAAATATAGATTATGAGAATAATCATATAGATAATAATTTAATCATTGGTGTAGAGGTTTGTCAGGAGAAAAGAAAAGTTGCGTGGAATCCCCAGGCTCCTTCTCAACTCGCAGTCTCCAACTAACTAGGAGGAACTATCTCTGCTGCTTTGAAACAGTTACACTGCAATAAGCCAGATATATTGTTTGGAGACACCAGTAATCAGTAGAACCAAAGGTGTTTTCACCAGATATCCACTGCCCTGCTGCCGACACCTTCACCGAAACCCTGGCATAGGGAGCTAATAGGGTGCTATTCTTGTTCAAGGGAACCCCAGGGTGCAGTCTATTGTCTTACCCAGGACTGTTGATCACGATATCCTCTGGAATGGCATGAACGATATGAAATTTCCAAAACACATCATCCAACTAATAAAAGCCATGTATGACCAACAACAAGCAACTGTAAGAACCACTTATGGGTTAACAGAATGGTTTGAAGTCAACCAAGGAGTACGACAAGGTTGCATTCTGTCTCTGCACCTTTTTAATATATATTCTGAAGCAATTATGAGAGGTGCTCTAGAGAATTTTGAAGGAACTGTAGATGTTGGAGGATACAAAATATCAAATCTCAGATACGCCGATGATATAGTTTTAATTGCAAGCAGTATCATTGAACTACAACAACTACTAGATAAAGTTAGAGAAGCAAGCGAAAAGGCTGGTTTATTTCTTAATGCCAAGAAAACTAAGACTATGAAGATTCGAAGATAACCGACAATGAACCATGATGAACATGTTACAATCAATTGAGTGGTTGTGGAAAATGTGAAAGAGTTCACTTATCTTGGAGCTGTTTTTACTAATACATATGATGATTCACCGGAGATAAAAAGAAGAATTGCCATTGCCAAAAAATGTCACAGTTGCTCTCAGTAACATCTGGAAAGACCGAAGCATTACCTTACGGACAAAGCTGAGGTTATTGAACTCATTAGTTTTCCCAATTGCGTCATATGGTTCTGAGTGTTGGGTGCTTAAGAAGATAGACAAGAAAAAGGTCAACAGTTTTGAACTATGGTGTTACAGACGAGTACTATGTATTAATTGGACAGAAAAGAAAACGAATGATGAAGTGCTGTGAAAAATGAATTGTAAAGACCGGCTGTTGGACATCTTGAACAAAAGAAAACTTAAGTTTTTTGGTCATGTGATAAGAAGTAAAAGTATTGAGAAAAACAGGGATGGTGATAGGAAACAGAGGAAGAGGCAAACCGAAGACAAGAATGAGCGACAACATCAAAGATATTTGCGGGCTGTCGATGGTACAAGTGGAAAGAAAAGCGCAAGATCGAGTTGAGTGGCGAAGGACGGTGGAGAGGTCCCGGGCTGCTTAAACATGATCATATCGTTATTGATGATAGATAATAATATTCTTAATCATGATAACAATAATAGGAACAGCAATAATATAGCGAAGATAATCTCATTAACATCATTAACATCATATATAGAGAGAGAAGATACGAAATGTCCATTCACAAAAATAAATAGATAAAAAAAAAAAAAAAGGAAATTAAAATCTCATCATCATACGAAGTACCTCAGGTAATGTAGATTCATGTGCATTTCATACATATACTTACGTGAATCATAATACAATGACATACATCTCTCTTTTGTCGGGATCCCGAGTATATGTGTTTGGGTGTTTATTCACACACAGACATACGCACACACACACACACATACATATGTGTGTGTGTGTGTATGTGTGTTTGTTTTTGTGTGTGTGTGTGTCTGTGTTTATGTGTGTGTGTGTATGTATAATATATATATATATATATATATGATATATATATTATATATATAATATATATATATACATACATACATACATACACACACACACACATATATTTTATATATATAATATATATATATATATATATAATATATATATATATATATATATATATATACTCAAACCAGGACACCTGCATATAAAGACATACAAACACCTAAAATAGGAAAGCCATTCCAGAAATAATTTATATATTCTCGTTTTGCCCTCTCTCCTCTCCTCTTTCCCCTTAATGATGATACCCTTATGCAGATATCATTTGCATATTTCTTCCATTACAAGCCATTACTATATTACGCTCCAGAGTATGTATTCCTTCTGTGAGAGATTGCTATCATTGTGATTGCTAGACTATGCGCCAAAATGACAGTTGATATATGTTTATTCTGTTGATAATAAGGATAATAATGATAAGGTCAATTATACTGATTATCATAATGATACTATTGCTTCTACTTTCACTACTAAAATCTTTTTCCTATCACTACTGTCATTACTGCTATTATCAATACCACTCTTAGTACTACTACTAGTACTACCATTATCAGTACTACTACTAGTACTACCATTATCAGTACTACTAATACCTCCACTACCACTACTACTAGTATTATTAATGTATTTGATACTATTATTGCCACTGGTATCATGGTACTATTATCACCACCACTGCTACCACTATAATGATATTACTACTATACTACTATTACTACTGGTATTACTACTGCCATTATTATCACTAACACTACCACTCAGTCCCCCTTCCTCCCCATCCTTCTGTTTCTACTACTATTACTACTACTACTGCTACTTCTATAGGACTACTACTACTACCGTTACTACTACCACTGTAACTACTACTACTTCTTTACTGCTACTACTACTACCACCTCTATTATTACTACTACTACTGATACTATTACTACTTCTATTACTGATAATATTACTGCTACTACTACTACTACTGATACTATTACTACTTCTATTACTGATAATATTGTTACTACTATTATTACTGATACTATTACTACTACTGATACCATTACTACTACTACTGATAATATTACTGTTAATACTACTGATATTATTACTACTACTACTACTGATACTATTACTACTACTACTACTGATACTATTACTATTACTACTAATTATCCTTTAATACAACAACTACTAATATTACTGTTACTACTGATACTATTACTACAACAACTACTGATACTATTACTACAATTACCTTGCCAAAACTAGCAACACTAACGTCGTTGCTACTATTTCTACTATCATAAAAGTAATAGTACTCTCCCACTCGAAAATTCTTCTATCTCTTCCTTTTTCATCTCTCACTATTTACATTCGAATCCAACGAGCAGAATTTTAGTTTAATTTTGGCCGTTCAGTATCTCCCCTTTCTTTTATTCATCACATATTTTTTATATACTTTTTGAAAAAACAAAAATCTGTTTTTTTCATTTTACTTTTTTTTTACACTTTCTTTTCGAAAATCATTTCTCAGTTTTATGATATGAATGTAAAATAATTTCCTACTTTACGAAAAACGAAAACAAAAGTATTAAACTTTTCATAGATATTGATTATTTTCTTTTTTTTCCAGTCCAATGTTTTCTAATAAGGTCTCTTCTGGCAATGGCCTAATCAATCAATGATGAAGATAATAAGACTATGAGCAACCACTGATTAATTACCGTGTCTAAGACGGAAAGCGCTGACGTCATTCTAGTGACACATATGCTTCCTGTTACCATGTCATTGTTATTTGTTTGTGCCTGATTATTATTGTTTATTATCTTATTGCTATTATTATCGTAATTGTTATTGCCATTATTGTTTTCTTTATTATTATAATAATAATAATTATTATTTTTATTATCGTTATTACTATTATTATTATTATCATTATCATTGTTGTTATTATCATTGTTATCATCACTTTTCTTCTTATTGTTATTGTCATTATTATTATTATTATCATTAATAATAATAATATTATTATCATTATCATTAACAGTATGATTGTCATCATTATTATTATTATCATTATTATTACTATTAATCATTATCATTATCATGATTATTTTTATTTTCACTATCATCATTATTATTGTTGTTATTCTTATCATCATACTTATATATTTTTCTTTTAATTTACTACTTGCCACTGGGAAATCATGCAAGCAGCATAATGAAAAAAAAAAAAAAAAAAAAAAAAAAAAAAAAAAAAAAAAAAAAAAAAAAAATATATATATATATATATATATATATATATAATATATATATATATATATATATATATATATATATATATACCACCATATATATAATATATATATATATATGATAAATATATACACACAAATTATTATATTATATAATATATATATATAATATATAATTATATATATATATTATATATATATTATAATTTGGGGTGGTTTTGGGGGGTTGTGTTTTGGGCCCCTTTTGGGGGTGTGGGGTGATTTTTGGGGTTGGGGGGGGTTTTTTGGGGGGGTTTGGGGTTTGGGTTTTTATGGGGGGGGGGTTTTGGGGTTGGTTAGTGGGGGGGGGTTTTGGTTGGTGGTGTTTTAAATTGGGGGGGGGGGTTTTTTTTTTTTGGGGGGGGGTTTTGTTTTTGGGGGTGTTGGTGGGGTTTTTTTTTGGGGGGTTGTGTTTGTGTGTGGGGGGGGTTTTGGGGTGTGGTGTGGGGTGTGTGTGTGTGGTGTATGTGGGGTGTGTGTGTGTTTTGTGTGTGTAGGGTGTGGGGGGTTTGTTTGTTGTGTTGTGTATGTGTTTGTGTTTTGTTGTGGTGGGTGTGTGTGTTTTGTGGGGGGTGTGTGGTGTGTGTGGTGTGGTGTGGTGTTTTTGTGTTTAGGGGTGTTGTTTTTTTTTGTTTAGTTGTTTTTGTTGGTTTTTTGATGTTTTTGGGTTTTTGGTTTTTTATTTTTTTATTTTTTTTTTTTGTTGGTTTTTTTTGGGGTTTTTTTTTTCCGGAAATTTTTTTGGGAAGGTTTTGGGGGGGGGGTTTTTTTATTTTTAAAATTTTTTTATAAAATTTTATTTTTATTTTTTTAAATTTTTTTATATTAATAAATATTTAAAATTTAAAATTATTTATTTAAATTTTTTTTTTAAATAAAATTTTTTATTAAAATTTTAAAAAAATTTAAAATAAAAAAAAAAATAATTTTTTTTTAAAATTAATATTATATATATTTTTTTTTAAATTTTATATATATATATATATAAATATAATAAATAAAATAATAAATAATAAAATTTTATTATAATATATAATTAAAAATTTATAATAAATATTTTAAAAATTTTAAAAATTTAATTAATTTTTTATAAACTCTGCTTTTTTTAATTTTTCCCCCTTTTTTTAAATTTTTTTTTAAAAAAAACCCAATAAATATATTTTAAATTATATAATATATATAATTATATATAATATATAATAATTTTAATATTTTGTGGGGGGTTTTGGTGTTTTGTGTGTGTTGTGGTGGTGTGGTGTTGGGTAAAAGGGGTTTCCAATCGTAACATAAGTTTAACGGGTTGTTTAAAACCATAGTAATCCCTTGTGTTAAAAACTAGGGAAAACATCATTTACGTTTTTAACCTTTTGGGCAGATTTTTAAAAACCAAAATCAGGAAAATTTTAAAAAAATTTTTCGTTCCGCCATATAACAACCGCCCTTAATTAACAAAATGATTTCTAACGCCTAATTTTCAAAACCGTCACCCCTTTTTGTAAAAGTATTTTTCAAAAGTTTTTTTAAGTTACATAGCTTTTCCCAAAACGGAAATATCTTAATTGTTTTCATTTGGGTCTTTTTTCATTTTCACGTAAAAGGGTTACCAAAAGAAGAAAGGAAGCAGAAAACAGACTGTAAAATTATGAAATATTAACGATTAATAATAAGGATAATAATGATAAATAAAGAAAAAATGACAATAATACATTTTTAACAAAGAAAATTAGTAGTAAAACAAGAAGCGACTGAATAATAATATGAAATATTATTGATGACGTTTATTGAGATTTTAGTTTAAATTTTAAAAAAAAATAAAAATATAAAAAAATTTAGCGAAATAATGCAAAAGCATTAAATAATAATATAATAATAAAAATAAAATAATAAAAAATATAAATAATGATTACTACTACTACTACTCTACTACTAAAATATTTTAAATTTTAAGAATGTAATAAAAATAATAATAATATAATAATAATAATAAAAAATAAAAATAATAAAAATAATAATAAAAATATAATATAAAAAAATAAAAATAATAAAATGATCTGAGAGTAATAAGTAATGTAAAATAATGATAATAAAAATAATGATAAAAAGTAATAATATAGAAATGATGAGAATGAAAAGAATGAAATAAAATTAATAAAATAATAATTAATAATAATATAATAATTGAAATAATAATGTTTTGAAAATAATGATAAAAGAAATGGATAATAATGATAATGATAATAATATATTTATATATAAAAATAATAATAATCCTCCTCATAAACATCCTATCATCCCTTCTCCTCTTCCCACCTCATTATCACACCATCTCTCCCCACACCCTTATCCCGTTAATTTTAAAAAATAAATTATGAGAAAAATAATAGAAATAATTAAACATTGGGGTTTGAGGTTTGTCGGAGAAAAAAAAAGTTGGTGGAATCCCCCGCTCCTTTCAACTCGCGTCTCAATAATAGAGGAACTATCTCTCCTTTGAAACAGTTACACTGCAATAAGCCCGAAAATTTTTGGAAACCTAACAGAGAACCCAAAAGGGTTTTCACCAGATATCCACTGCCCTGCTCCCACACCCTTTACGAAAACCCCGGGATGGGATAAAGGGTGCTTTCTTGTTAAGGGGAACCCCCGGGGCAGTTATTTTCTTACCCAGGGCTTTTTTATCACGATACCTCTGGAATGGCAGGAAAGATTGAAATTTTCCAAAAAAAACATCCCAAATAATAAAAACCGTTGACCCAAAAACAAGCAAAAGAAGAAAAACCTTTTTGGGTTAACAGAATGGGTTTTTAAACACCCAAGGGGTACGACAGGGGGATTCTGTCTCCACCTTTTTTTTATAATTCGAAGCAATTATGAGGGTTCTAGAGAATTTTTTAAAGGGAAATGTGATGTTGGAGGATACAAAAAATCAAATTAAAATACCCCCAGATATATTTTAATTGCAAGCAGTATCTTTAACTAAACAAAACTAATAAATTTAAAAAGCAACGAAAAAGGGTGTTTTTTTTTAAGCCAAAAAACTAAACTATGAAATTCGAAAATAACCCAAAAGAACCCTGATGAAAAAGTTACAAACAATTGAGTGGTTTTGGGGAAAAAGTGAAAAATTCACTTATCTTTGGGGCTGTTTTTTCAATAATAATGATTCACCGAGATAAAAAAAGAAAATTTCCATTTCCAAAAAATTCAAGTTGCTTCAAAACATTGGAAAAACCGAAGCATTACCTTCGGAAAAGCTGAGGTTTTTGAATCATTTGTTTTCCCAAATTTGGGGCATATGGTTTAGTGTTGGTGCTAAAAGATAACAAAAAAAGGGCAACAGTTTTTTAACTATGTGTTTCAGACGAGTACTAGTTTAATGGGCAGAAAAAAAACGAATGATAAATGCTGTGAAAATAATTGTAAACCCGGCTTTTTCATCTTTAACAAAAAAAAATTAAAATTTTTTTTTCTGTGTAAGAAGTAAAAGTTTGAGAAAAACAGGATGGTGTAGGGAAAAAAAGGAAGAGGGAAACCGAAGACAAAAAGAGCGACAACATCAAAAATATTTGGGGCTGTCGATGGTACAAAAGGGGAAAAAAAAGCGCAAGATCGGGGGAGGGCGAAGGGGGGTGGGGGGTCCCGGGTGTTAAAAAGGGTCATCTTTTTGGATAGATAATAAATTCTTAAACTGATAAAAATAATAGGGAAAAGCAATAACTAGCGAAAAATAAAACCCCATTAAATCAATTTAAAATCATATATAGAGAGAAAGATACGAAATTCCATTCACAAAAAAATAGATAAAAAAAAAAAAAAGGAATTAAAAATTTTCATCATAAAAGAAGACCTCAGGTAAAGTGATCTGGCATTTCTAAAATATACCTGAATCATAAAACAATACTACATCCTCTTTTTCGGGGCCCCGGGATATGTTTGGGTTTTTTCACAAAAACAACGCACACACCACAACATACATATGTGTGTGGGGGTTTTTGTGTGTTTTTTTTGTGTGTTGTGTGGTTTTGTTTATGTGTGTGGTGAATGGGTTTTTTATATATATAATTATTATAATAATATATATATTATATAGAAAATAATAATATAATAATAATACATAACCAACACCCATAATCCAAATAAAATAAAATTAAAATATTTATAGTTTTTATTATTTTTTTAATATATATTTAATATATTATATTTTTATTTTAAAAAATATATATAATATAATTTTTAAATTTATATTATTCTAAACCAGGAATCTTTATAAAGAAAAAAATAAAATGGGAAAAACCATTCAAAATAATTTTTTTAAATTCTCTTTCCCTCTTCTCTCCCTTTCCCCTTAGTATACCCTTACAGAATCATTTGATATTTTTTTCCCTTCAAAATTTCTATATTCCCCTCCAAGTATTTTTCTTTTTTGAATTGCTATCTTTGGATTTTTAAAGTCCCAAAATGAATTATTTTATTTTTATTCTTTGATAAATAAATAATAATGATAATCCTTATATGATTATATTGATACTATTCTTAAACTTCCACTAAAAATCTTTTCCAACACTATTCATTTAAACCCATTATCAATACACTCTTTACTAACTATACTACCTTTCATACACATATACTACCATTATATACTACTAACCTACTACACTACACTATTTTTATTAGATTTGTACTTTATTCCATGGTATCATTTTCATTATCACCACAAAAGCTACCAAAATATAAAAATATTATGAAAAATCAGTATAATTGCCCTTTTATCATTTTTATCCTTTTTACAACAGAATAAACATATATAAACTGTCTTTTGGCGCATAGTTAGCAATCACTTTTGATAGCAATCTTCACAAAGGATCATCTCGGAGCTATAAGTAAAGGGTTTTTAAATAAAAGAAATGCAAATGATACTGCAAGGGGTATTCTTTAAGGGGAAAGAGGGGGGAGAGGGGCAAAAGGAAAATTTTATAAATTATTTCTGGAAGGCTTTCCTATTTTTAGGTTTTGTATGTTTTTATATGCAGGGTCCGGGTTTGAGTATTTATATAATATATTATATATATATATATAAAATTATAATAATATTAAAATAATATATAATATATACATATATATATATATTTTTATATATATATATTTATATAATATTATATATTTATATATATTTTTAATATATAGTGTGTGTGTGTGTATGTATGTATGTATGTAAAATATATATATATATATATATAAATATTTATATTTTATATATTATATATATAATATAATCACCAACACAAAACACAGACACCACACCACAAAAAAAAACAACATACAACAACACACATATGAGTGTGTGTGTGTGGCGTATGTCTGTGTGTGAATAAAACCCAAAAAAATATATCGGATCCCGACAAAAAAGAATGTATGTATTTTTTTTTAAAATTTTTATTTTGAATGACTTTTGAACTCTCCTATTTATGATGATGATGGAATTTTAATTTCCCTTTTTTTTTTTTTTTCTATTTTTTTTTAAATGGAATTTGATTTCTTCTCATAAGTTTTAATGATATGTTAAGAGGATTATCTTCGCTATGATTTTTGGTTTCCTTTATTGTATCAAAAAAAAAAAAAAAAAAAAAAGAAGAAAAAAAGAAACCCCCCCCCTTTAAAAAAAAAACCCCAATTTTTTTTTTGTCCTCCTTCTTCTTTTTCCTTTTCCTCTTTTTCCTTCACCTCCCTTTTTTTCTCAATTATTTTTATTTCTTATCACCCCAAAAAACTTTTTTCTTTTTGTTCGATGCCAACACCCGGCTTTACAATTTTTTTTTCACAGCCTTCTCTTCTTTTCTTTCGAAAAATTTAAAAATAGTATCGTCGTACACCATAGTTCAAAACTGTTGCCTTTTTTTCTTGTCTACTTTTAAGCCCCCAAAAACACCAAACCCCTATAGCTTGGAAACTAATGGTTCTAACCCCGCTTTTCCTAAGGAAATGCTTCGGTTTTTCCCAGAGTTACTGAAGCAACTGTACATTTTTTGGCAATGGCATTTTTCTTTTTATTCCGGTGAATCACATATGTATTAAAAAAAAACGCTCCAAGAAAATGAACCTTTCACTTTTTCCACCCCACTAAATTGATTGTAACATGTTCTTCATGGTTCATGCGGTTATCTTCGAATTTTTCATATCTTATTTTTCTTGGCTTTAAAAAAATAAACCAGCTTTTCGTTTGCTTCTCAATTTTATCTATGTTGTTTGTAGTTCAATGATACTGCTTGAAATTTAAAATATATCATCGGCGTATCTGAGATTTGAATTTTGTACCCTCCAACATCTACATTTCCCTTAAAATTTCTCTAGAGCACCCCCAAAATTGTTCAGAATATATATTAAAAGGTGCGAGACAAAATGAAACCTTGTCGTACTCCTGGGTTGATTTTCAACCATTCTTTTTTAACCCAAAGGGGTTCTTACATTTGCTTGTTTTTGGGTCATACGGGCTTTTATTAGTTGGTGATGGGTTTGGAATTTCATATCGTTTCATCCCTTTCCCAGAGGATATCGTATAAACACCCCGGGGTTTAAGACAATGGGACTCCCCCCCTGGGGTTCCTTGAACAAGAAAAGCACCCCATTAGCCCTATGCCCGGGTTTCTGAAGGGGGTGGGGGCAGGGGGTGGAATTGGTGAAAAAACCTTTGGTTCTACTGATTTCTGTGTCTCCAAAAAATATTCTGGCTTATTGCGTGTAACTGTTTAAAGCGCAAGATAGTTTTCCCCCATTTGTTTGGAACTGCAGTTGAGAAGGAGCCTGGGGATTCCACGCAACTTTTCTTTCTCCCGACAAACCTTACAAAAATGATTAAAATTATCTATAGATTATTATAACTATATTTTATATAAAGGTGATAAGCGATGAGGATGATGATGGGGATGATAAAGATGGGAGGAAAAGGAGAATGGTGAGATATGGATGATGTAGGGTGATTTTTATTAGTAAAATAGTAGTATAAAGATTATTATTACATTTTCATTATTACATTTCATTATCATTATCATTATCATTAAAATTATTATTATCATTATTTTTATTATTTTTTATCATTTTATTATTTACTTTTTTTTTCATTCTCTTCCTTCTCATCTTTCATTATTTTTATTTTTTCATTTTTTTATTACATTATTTATTACATTTTTCATTTCTCTCATGATTCATTGTTTTCATTGTTTTTTTTATATGTTTCTATTTTTCTTATTTTTATGTTATTTATTTTATTATTATTATTATTATTTTTATTTTATTATTATTATCATTCTTATCAATATTATCTATTATAGTAGTATAGTAGTATTAGTAGTATCTTATCTTTTTTATTATTATTATTATATTATTTTTATTTTTATTATTACTTTTAATGCGGTATTTTTATCGCTAAATTTTTTTTTTACTATTTTTATATCTTTTAAATTATAATCATCCCTAATCGTCACATAAACGTCATCAAAATCATATTTTCATTATTTTTATTTCATGTCGCTTCTTTTTTTATTATATAACTTCTTTCGTTAAAAATGTTATTATTTTTCATGTTTTCATTAGTTATCCCTTATTTTTCCTTATTATTATTCGTTAATATTTCTTTAAACTTTATCATTTTTCCCCTTCTCCTTCTTTCTTTTTGTACATCCCTTACGTGTAAATTAAAAGACCCCAAAAGAAAACCCCAAATTAAAAATTTCCGTCTCTGGTAAACTATGTAACTTACAAAACATTTGAAAATAATCCTTTTACAACAAGGGGGCTGTGAGAAGTGATCAGACATAATTTGGCAGTTAGAAATCATTATGTTAATTAAGGGTCAGGTTGATTATATGTGCGGGGAAAGTAAATATTTCTTTAAGATTTTTCTCCGTAAGTATTTTGGGTTTTTACACTCCTTGCTCAGAAAAAGAGTAGGTAAGCGCCATAAAGATGTGTCTCTACGCCTTTTATTTACCCTCGGGAAGTGTATGTACGTGAGTTTGTACACACACACAGATATTTTATCTTACTGTTACAAAACACAGTCGGGCACCATTATGTTACGTGGAGTGTGTGTACATTCTCACACACACACACACACACAAACCCCCCACACAACCCCAAACAACCCAAATTTTTATATATATATATATATATATATATATATATATATATTTATTTTTTATTTTAATTTTTTTTTTGCGTTTGGGGTTTTCGCTCACTTTTAAAAAGGGAAAAAATGAAAAAAGACAAATTGAAAGTGGGGAAACTAGTTGAAAAATTTATATTTTATTATTTAAAATTATTGTTTATATATTATTATTTTATTATACAATTTTTTTGTATAATATTTATTTTTTATTTATTCTATTTATTTATATAAATTCATTATATATATATTTTTATTTAATTTTTTAATTTTTAATAATTATATATATTATATATATATATATATAATTATATATTATATTTTATATATTATAATTTATATATATAAAATATTCTATATTATATATTTAATATATAAAATATATATAATTATATATATTTTTAAAATAAAATTTTTAATTACTGGTACCATCTTTTTTTTCTCCCCCCCATTTTCCCCTTCCCTTAATACTTCCCTTTTTTCAGAAGATAATTTTTTCCAAAAATAAAACCAACTATAAATTCAAATAAAAAAAAAATGAAATAAGGATAAATTTTGAAACAAAAAACAAAATGGGTTAATCATGATAAAAACAAACTTTGAAACATGTAAATATTTGATACGTGATTAAAAGAGAATGCTAATGCCCCTACACAACCCCACACACACACACACACATACACCCCACACACCGCACACACACCGGGCGCGCACACAAAAAAACACACACACCACACACACATACACACACAAATACCCTAACAAAACACACACAAACACACAACACACACACACCCCCACACACACACCAACCCCCCACCAAAAAACACCCAAAAACACAAAACACACACCACACAAACAAACACACACACATACACACACACACACACCCCCCACACCCAAAAAACACAACCCCCACACACACTACACAAAACACCCCCACAACACCCCCCACAAAAACCCCCCAAAACACACACAAACAACCCCAACACAACACACAAAAACCACACACAC
>NC_051392.1:3312107-3317107 GCF_015228065.2 Penaeus monodon | reverse complement strand
ATTATCAGTATCATTATTATTCTTATTATTCTTATTCTTATTCTTATTCTTATAATTATTATTGCTGCTGTTGCAGTTCTTGTTATCTTTGTTGTTATTATTGTTATTGTCATTATCATTATTTCGTTGTTTTTATTTTATCGCAGGCTTTTCAGCTTATGCGTGTTGTTCCCATGGCATGTATTCGGTCTTATAAGGCAATACTGATAGTGTGTGTGTCTGAAGGAGAGAGAGAGAGAGAGAGAGGGGGGGGGAGCAAGAGATATAGATAGAGAAAGGGGGGGGGGAAGAGATAGATAGATAGATAGATAGATAGATAGATAGATAGATAGATATAGAGAGAGCGAGAGAGCGAGCGAGAGAGCGAGCGAGAGAGCGAGAGAGAGAGAGAGAGAGAGAGAGAGAGAGAGAGAGAGGGGAGCAAGAGATAGATAGATAGAGAGAGGGGGGGAGGGCAAGAGATAGGTAGATCAAGAGAAAGAGAGAGAAAGAATGAGAAAGAGAGAGAGAGAGAGAGTGAGAGAAGGGGGGGGGGGCATTCACAGACAGACAAACAAACAGACACAGACAGACAGACAGAGACAGAGACAGACCAAAAATAAAATGTATAAAAAACTTGTATAGTTTTACAACAGGGAAGGGAAATGTAAATAGAATCGGCATTTAACACAATCCTCCCAAATTACCCCAACTTCTAACTCTCAGTATCCCCGAACACAACGAGAAGGAGACAGAAAATATTCATATTCTTATTCCAAATGGTCCAGTCCTTACCTCAACAACGTAATAAGATAAAGAGCCAATTCACTTCAAGGGAACGAAAAAACGAAGTCAGTTCTCCCGTGTAGCCTTTCTTGACGACGTGGCTCGCGCAGGTCACCGATTAGCAAGACCTGAATGGATAATCGCGCCCCTTAATTGTGTCTCCGTGTTTCTGCCAAGGGGTGAAGGGCGTTGGTTGCCACGAGTGAACTGCGGCTCAGAAGGAAGTCGCTCTTGAATTGAGGTGGGAGGTTTGGCGACAGGGTTCTTAACGGTAAATGGTGTTGGTGAAGGTGACGTAAATGGTGTACTGTAATTGGTGTTGTAGGAGATTAAGTGTCTGATGTACTGTAATTGGTGTTGTAGTAGATAAACTGATTATTGTACAAGATAAAGTTATTAAAGTAGTTTAAAGTGTTGCAGAATATAGAGTAATTGAAGATAAGGTGTACTGTAATAGGTGTTGTACAAGATATAGTAATTTATATTGCAATTGGTGTTATAGAAAATAAAGTAATAGGTGCACTGTAACTGTCATTATGGATGATGGAAAATTAATGTGTCTGTCGATATAGATATATCCGCAGTTAATAGTGTTACTAATGTCTGTAACTAATTCTGTAGTTATAATTCTCACTTCAGTCGACGTGGTTACTCCCCGTTTCGTGGTTATAATTATTTTAGTGCATTAGTTATAATGGGTTCTAATTACCATTAATTGTAGTTATAGAACTGTACTACATATTCTTAGTTGCCATATCCTTCAGTAATGATTAATCTCAGTAGCATATCTCCAGTTATTTTCAGTGCCGTAGGGGTAGTTATGCTTTGTGCTGAAGCTGTGGTAGTAACTACTTTCCATAGTTCCATAGTTGCAGTTATTCTCAGTGACATTAGTATTTATGTTCTTTACCCTGGCTGTAGTTATTCTCAATGTTGTAGTAGCAGGTATTCTCTGTAACATAGAAGTAGTTATTCTTTGTAACGTTGTTGTCGTAACTGATTTCACGAGTGGAAAGCAATATTCGTAACTGATGCTCTGGTTTAGTAATTTTTGGCCAATTAAATATGGTTACTCTCTGTGTCGTGGGTGTAATTATCTTCAATGCAATAGTTATATCACTCTGATTACATTTATAGTCATTTCAGGGCTATAGTTTAGTTATTCTAATTAACAGTTATTATGAGTGTTAATTAGGTGTAGTTATTCCCAGTGACGAAGTTGCAGTTACTCTCAGTGCCATAGTCAGTGCAACAGTTTAGTTATTCTCAGCTGTAGTTATTACCATAGATAGTTGTAGGTATTCTCAGTGCCATGACTGTAGTTACCCCCAGTGCCATGGCTGTTTTATCCTCAGTGTCATGGCTGTAGTTATCCTCAGGGCCATGACCATAGCTATCCTCAGTGCCATGGCTATTTTATCCTCAGTGCCACGTCTGTAGTTATACTCAGTGCCATGGCTGTTTTATTCTCAGTGCCATAGCTGTATCTATTCTCAGTGTCATGGCTGTAGTTATTCTCAGGGCCATGACCATAGCTATTCTCAGTGCCATGGCTGTTTTCAGGAGTGGAATGAGAGAGGGTAATCGAATTCGTAATCACGGGAAAGCAGCCTGAGGCTCTCTCACGGCGGGCCTGAAGATGTTTCTGTAATTGGAGACGTTCTCTCGTTCTCTCTCTCTCTGTCTCCTCCCTACCACCTCTCTATATATATGTATGTTTATATATATGTGTATATGTATATGGATATATGTATATATGTATATATGTATATATGTGTGTGCGTATTATCATAATCATGTATGTATGTATATGTGCATCTCACCCTATATCTGTCAATAACTTATTTTTTTTTTATTTATTTACAAAACACTGTGATGCTACACCCTAGAAGAGAGAAAGTATAAGAAAATCAATGCAAAATATTGCAGGCTGCTAACAGGTGGGAATCATATCCTTATACCTTAAAGTTTCTATTCAGATGAAATAAAACCCCAATGTAAGCACACTACTTAAACCATGGCGACTGCATCGTCTAAGACTACAACTACATCACAAAGTTAAGATATATACAGCTCAAATCATAACAACTGTAGCACCTAAAGTAACAGGTACATCACTATTTACACGTTACAGCTTCAACACCTGTTACACCAACAATTTCAACAGTTACAGCAACACCAATATAGCCCTTCGCATAGAAACTCATTTTACAATACCGGATACAGCACATCAGTTGCTTTATCTTCTGCAACACCAGTGGCAATATCAATTAATTTTATTCTGCTGCACCTATTACAGTACATTAATTACTTTATCTTCTGCACCAATTTTAGTACATCGATTACTTAATCTTCTACAGCACCAATTCCATTAGACCATTTACGTTACCTTATACAACTTTATTTTCAATTACTCTATATTCTGCAACACCTTTACAGTACATTAATAACTTTATCTTATACATCAATCAATTTATCCTCTACAACACTACAACACCAATTACAGTACATCAGTTATTTAATCTCCTACAACACCAATTACAGTACACCATTTACGTCACCTTCACCAACACCATTTACCGTTAAGAACCCTGTCGCCAAACCTCCCACCTCCCTTCAAGAGCGACTTCCTTCTGAGCCGCAGTTCACTCGTGGCAACCAACGCCCTTCACCCCTTGGCAGAAACACGGAGACACAATTAAGGGGCGCGATTATCCATTCAGGTCTTGCTAATCGGTGACCTGCGCGAGCCACGTCCTCAAGAAAGGCTACACGCACTCACAGAATCCCAAAGAGACGGGAGAATTGACTTTTTTTCGTTCGCTGTAAGTGCCTTGGCTCTCTCGGTTATTACGTCTTTGTGCAGATTTTTGGTTCGATTTGGTTATCTGGAATCAGGATATGAACAGTTTCTGTTTCTTCTTTCGCTTCTTTCAAGGATACGGATAGGTAGACTGTGGAATAATTGAAGAATTTCATATATATAAAAAAAGAGTTTAAAAAACATAAATTCATAAGCATAAATTCCTGGTCTGTTTTCGTAGACATTCTCAATTATTAAATGCTTCTCGTGCCTTTGGTAAGGAAATGGTTGTTTGAAATCAGAATCTAGATTATCGTGTGTTACATTATTATTGTTATTATTATCATTATCAGTATCATTATTATTACTATCATTGTTATTATTGAATTATTCTTATTATTCTTATTATTCTTATTCTTATTCTTATTCTTATAATTATTATTGCTGCTGTTGCAGTTCTTGTTATCTTTGTTGTTATTATTGTTATTGTCATTATCATTATTTCGTTGTTTTTATTTTATCGCAGGCTTTTCAGCTTATGCGTGTTGTTCCCATGGCATGTATTCGGTCTTATAAGGCAATACTGATAGTGTGTGTGTCTGAAGGAGAGAGAGAGAGAGAGAGAGGGGGGGGGGGAGCAAGAGATATAGATAGAGAAAGGGGGGGGGGAAGAGATAGATAGATAGATAGATAGATAGATAGATAGATAGATAGATATAGAGAGAGCGAGAGAGCGAGCGAGAGAGCGAGCGAGAGAGAGAGAGAGAGAGAGAGAGAGAGAGAGAGAGAGAGAGAGAGAGAGAGAGAAGAGAGAGGGGGAGCAAGAGATAGATAGATAGAGAGAGGGGGGGGGGGGCAAGAGATAGGTAGATCAAGAGAAAGAGAGAGAGAAAGAATGAGAAAGAGAGAGGAGAGAGAGAGTGAGAAGGGGGGGGGGGGCATTCACAGACAGACAAACAAACAGACACAGACAGACAGACAGAGACAGACCAAAAATAAAATGTATAAAAAACTTGTATAGTTTTACAACAGGGAAGGGAAATGTAAATAGAATCGGCATTTAACACAATCCTCCCAAATTACCCCAACTTCTAACTCTCAGTATCCCCGAACACAACGAGAAGGAGACAGAAAATATTCATATTTTTATTCCAAATGGTCCAGTCCTTACCTCAACAACGTAATAAGATAAGAGCCAATTCACTTCAAGGGAACGAAAAAACGAAGTCAGTTCTCCCGTGTAGCCTTTCTTGACGACGTGGCTCGCGCAGGTCACCGATTAGCAAGACCTGAATGGATAATCGCGCCCCTTAATTGTGTCTCCGTGTTTCTGCCAAGGGGTGAAGGGCTTTGGTTGCCACGAGTGAACTGCGGCTCAGAAGGAAGTCCTCTTGAATTGAGGTGGGGGGTTTTGGGCGACAGGGTCTTAACG
>NC_051392.1:3297107-3302107 GCF_015228065.2 Penaeus monodon | reverse complement strand
AAAAAAAAAAAAAAAATTAAAAAAACAAAACAACAAAAAAAAACAACAGCGAAGTCCCCAACCATAAACAACTTTTAAAAAAAAATTAGGTTTTAAAACAAAATCTTTGAAAACAAAAAAATAAAATTTCATTTTTTTTTTTTTCCATTTAAACCCCAAAATGAGAAAGGGAAAAAAAAAAATCCCAAAGGGAAAAAAAGCAGGTCCCAAAAAATTTAGCCGTTTTCTTTGCCCCGGGGGGGGAGCGAAATTTTTTCTTTTTTTTTTCCTTTTTTTTTTTTGGGGGTTTTTTTTTTTTTTTCCCCCCGGAGGTTTGCCTGTTTCCCCTTTTTTCTTCTTTTTGGGGGTTCCCCGCCCTTGAATCCCGGGTGACCAAATTTTTAAAAACTTTTTTTTTTTTTTTTTTGGGGAAAACTTTATTGCCGCAAAATTATTGAAATTATTTTTTTTTTTTCCGGTTTTTTTTTTTTTTTTTTTCTTATTAAAATTTTATTTAATTTTTTTTTTTTTTTGGGGTTTTCCGGAAAAAAGGGTTTTGAAAACAATTTTTTGTTAATAGTTGAGTCCCCCCAAACCACCCCCCAAAAAAAAAACCCCCCAAAAACCCCCAAAACCCCCAACCCCCCAAAACCACCCCCCCCCCACCCCCCCAAAAATAAAAATATAATATTTATTATATAAAAAATAAAATATATATTATATTTTTAAAAATTAAAAATAATATATAATATATATAATAAAAAATTTATTATAATATAATAATAATTTTATATTTTTTAAAAAATTTTATAATTTTTAAAAATCAAATTTTTTTCCCAATAATCTTTTTTCCCCCATAACCCCAAAATCATCATCCCTTCTTCTTTTTTTTTAAACCCCCTCCCCGGGGGGTCAATTTTAAAACTTTTTTTTTTTTTTTTGTCTCTTGAAAATTTTTTCCCCCCTTTCCCTTTCCAGGAATCCCTTTTACCTTTTTTTTTTCTTAAAATCATTCTCTCTTTTACCCCTTTGGGCCCAACTTTTTTGGGCCGGGGACCCTTGTAGTCCAATCAATGGTTCTTTCCCCAAACCCCCCCCGGGTGCCAACCCTCAACTAACCTGGAATTTCCCCCTCTCCTTCCCACCCCCCCTTCCCCCTTCTAAAAAAAATTTTTTTTTAAAAAAAATTTTTTTAAATTTAAATTAAATTTTTTAAAAAAATTATTTTTTAAAATTATTTTTTTTTTTTAAACCAAACCCCCAAGTTTCACTATTTCTTTTCCTACCCACACCCTTGGGGCCCGGGGGGAAAACTTTTTTCCTTAAATTCCCCCCTTGCCCCATAGGTTTTATTAAAAAATTTGTAAAATTAAAAAATTTTTATAATTTTTTTTAATATATAATAATTAATTTATATTTTATAATTTTAAATATATATATTTTAAATATAAAATTTTATATTTTATATATAATATATATATTTATTTTAAATATAATTATTAAAATATATATATAAAATTTATATTTTTATATATTTTGTTTTTTTTTGTTTTTTTTTTTTTTTTTTTTTGTGTTTTTTTGTGTGTTTGTTTGTTTGTTTGTGTGTGTTGTGTTTTTGGTGGGGGTTTTTTTTTTTTTTTTTTTTTTTTTTTTTTTTTTTTAAATATTTAATATATTATATATATATTTTTAAAAATATATAATATATTATATTTAATAAATATTTGGGGGTTTTTTTTTTAGTTTTTTTTTTTTTTTTTTTTCTTATTATCTTTTTTTTTTTTTTTTGGGGGGGGTTTATATATTTTTTATTTATTAAATTTAATATTATAATATTAAAATTAATATTTTATATATTTAAAAAAATTAAAATATTTTTTAAATTATTTTTTTTTTTTTGGGGTGTGTTGGGTTTTGGGGTGGTTTTGTGTGTTTGTGTTGTGTGTTTTTGTGTTTGTTGTGTTTTTTTTGTGTGTTGTGTGTGTTTTTGTGGTGGGGTTTTTGTGGTTGTGTGTGTTTGTGTTTTTGGTGTGTTGTGTGTTTTGTGTGGGGTTTTTTTGGTGTGTGTGTGTGGGGGGTTTTTTGTGTGTTTTGTTGTGTTGTGTTTGTGTGTTTTGTTGTTGTTTTGTTTTGTTGAAAGCCCCCAATTTTCCCTTTTTTTTTCCGCTCCCCCTCGAGATAAATAAAATTTTAATTCACCCCTACCCTTTCCCCCTCCCCCCCCCCTCCCCTCCCCCCCCTTTCCCCCCCCCAAATTTTCCCCCCCCCTTTTCCCCCCCCCCTTTTCCGTCAATCCTCCTCTCCCCCTTTCCCTCATCCTCCCTCTTTTTTTTTCCCCTCTCCCCTTTCACCCTCTTTGACTACTGTTATTTTCCCTTCCTTTCCTCTCCTCTTCTCCTTCCTTCTTTCACTCTTTCCTTTCCCTACTTTCTCCACATTCCTTACATTATTCTCCCTCATTTTTTCTTTGCCTCTCCTCCCTATTCTTCCCCCCCCCTCTCGCCCCCATCCCCCTTCCCTTCCCTCGCCCTCCCCATTCATCTCCCTCCCCCCTCCCCATTCCTCCCCTACCCCTCCCTTCTCCCTTTCCCCTCCCTTCCCTTTCCCCTCTTCCCCCTCTTTCCCTCCCCCCTTTCCCCTACCCCCCCCCCTCCTTTTCCCCTCCCCCTCCTCCCCCCCTCTTCCCCTTCCCCCTCTTCCCCCCCCTCCTCTTCGTCCCCCTCTTCCTCCTCCCCCCCCCTTTCCCCCTCTTCCTCCCCTCCCCTTCTCCTTCCCCCCTCCTCCCCTCCCCCCTTCCCCCTTTCCCTCCCTTTCCCTTCCCCCCCCCTCCCCTCCCCTCCCCCCTTCCCCCTCCTCCCCCCTCCCTTCCCCCTCTTCCTCCTCCCCTCCCTCATATGAGCCTAGACATTGTCTCAGCAAAGTGGGAATTTCGAGATCCACGACTCTGTAATTAAACTGTCAGAGTCAGGGAGTGAAGTCAGGTCATCATTTTCCCTCTCTGCCTCGTGGGGAGAGATGGGGGAAATTGGGGGGGGGGGGGGGGGGGAGGAGAGGCGAAAAGAGGCGAAGGAAGGGGGGGGGTGGTGGAGAGAAATGGGGGGGGGAGGAGGAGGAAGGGTGATGGAGGGAAGGAGGGGGTAGGGTGGGGGGGGGAGTTGGGGGGAGGGAAGGGGGGGGAAGGGGTGCTGAAAGAAGGGAAGTAGTGGGGAAAATGGGGAGGGGGGGGAGGGGGAAGGGGGGGGTGGGTGGGGGGGAGAGATGGGGAGGGGGGTGAAGGGAAGGAGGGGGTAGGGTGGTGGGGAGGGTTGGGAGGGGAGGAAGGGGGGAAGGAGAGGCTGAAGGGGGATGGGGGGGGAAAAAAAGGAGAGGGAGAAGGGGGAGGAGGGGAGAAGGGGGAGAAATGAGGAAGGAGGGAGTAGGGGAAAGGGTGAAGAAAGTGGGAGAAGAGGCCGGGAGGAAGAAGGGGGATGGAAGAAGGGGATGAGTGGTGGGGAGAAAAAGAAAAGAGGAGAGAAGGAAGGGTGAAAGAGGGGGGGGTGAAGTATGGTAGGTAGAAAGGGGGGGGGGGAGATGGAAGAGAGGAAGGAGGGGGAGGAGAAAAGGGAAAAGAAGATGAAGGAGAGGTTGAAAGAGAGGGAGGAAAAATAAGAAGAGGGGAGATATAGGGGAAGGGGAGAAGAAAGGGGTAAAGAAGGGGGAAGGAAAAGGATGAGAGAAGGGGATAGGTGGATAGGAGGAAGAAGGGAGGAGAGAAAGGAAGAAAGGGAAGAGAGAGAGAGAATGTAGAAATGGAGAAAGATGGGACAAGGATGTAGGAGAAGGATGAAGAAATTAGCTAAAAGGAAGGAGAAAGAGGGAGAGATGGAGAGGAAAGGAAAGAGGAGACGGATAAGAAATAATAAGTGGAAGGAAGGGGAGAAGGAGGGGAGAAAAGGAGAGAGGAGAGGGAAAGAGAGAATGAAGGGAGGGAAAGGAAGTAGGAAGGGAGGGAAAGGGAGAAAGAAGGGAAAAGGTAAAATGAGGAGGAGAAAGTAGAGAGAAGGAAGAAGACGAGGAGAAAGGCGAGAGTGAGAAAGATAGGAGGAGAAAAGGGGATGAAGGTTGCAGGAAGAAAGGGAGGTAGAGGAGGAGGGACGAAGAAGGGAGACGAGAAGAAAGGAAGGTGGAGGGGGAGAAGGAAGAAGGAAGAGGAGAGAGAATAGAAAAAGAAAAGACATTGGAAGAAGGAAGAGTTTCGGTCGGGGGATTCAAGACGATGAACAGATGAACAGAAGATGAACAGGGAACAGGAGAAGATGGGAGAGAATTGGAAGATGGAGTGAGAGGAGAAAGGGGAGGAGGAAGGAGAGGAAGAAGAGGAGGAGGAGGAAGAGAAGGTGGTAAAGGGGGTGGGGGAGGAGGAGGAAGAGGAGGAGAGGAAAGAGGAAAAGGAGGAAAAGGAGGAGGAAGAGAAAGAGAAAGAGAAGCTGGAGAAAGAAGAAAATAAAAGGAGAGTACCAAAGAAAAAGAAGAAAAGGAATAAGAGAGGGAAGAGAAGGAACAAGAGAAAAGGAAGAAAAAAACAAACAAACAAAAAAAAAGAAAAAAGAAGACACGAAACGAAAGAGAAGAGAAGGAGAAAGGGGAGGAGGAGGAGGAAGAGAAGGAGAAAGGGGAGGAGGAGGAGGAGCAGATGTCAATAATGAGTCGCGAGAGAGACAGCCGTCAGGTCGCTTCTGACAGGGGCGTTACAGGTCAAGGCGAAGACGAGTGCGAGGCTAAGGTCAAAGACTAATAAGATCATGAAATAAATCGGCCGCTGAATGTGTGTGTGTGTGGGGGGGGGGGGGTATTTGTGTGTGTGTGTTGTGTGTGGGTTTGTTTTGTGTGTGGGGGGGGGGTTTTGTTGTGTGTGTGTGTGGGGGGGGGGGGTTTTTTGGGGGTGGGGGGTTTGTGTGTGTGTGGGGTGGGGGGGGGGTGTTTGGTGTGTGTTTTTTGTGTGTGGTGGGGGGGGGGGGGGGGTTTTTGGTGTTTGGGGGTGG
>NC_051392.1:3292107-3294607 GCF_015228065.2 Penaeus monodon | reverse complement strand
ATATATAATATATAATATTATATATCTGTGGTGTTTGTGTGTGTGTTTTGTAACTATATTTTCTTGAATTATAAAATTTTATATATATATATATAATATATAAAAATTATATAAAATTTTATAATTATATATATATATAGAAGATAGATAGATAGATAATAGATAGATGATAACACAGATATTTATTTTTACACATATATAATAATTATATTACTCATTTATACATATTTTATTCCATATAAGATATTTTAACGATAAATAAAAAAAATAGATGAAAATTTTAAAAAACCAAAAAAAAAGGGAAAAAAAACTATGCTATTTAATAAATATGACACCAATTCATAAACAGTCCCCCCTTTTTCTTTGAGTTCGAAAACAAAACAGAATTAACACCCCCTTTAAGGTACACAAAAGAGGACTTTGTACTCTATGGAAACAAATATATCTTTATTTACAAATGCTTATCTTATCCCCCTTAGGTATATGCCATAGTGTTTGTGTGTCTGTATATGTGTGTGTGTGTTTGGGTTGTGGTGTGTGTGTTGTGTGTGTGTGGGGATGTGTGGTGTGTGTGTTGTGTGTGTGTTGTGTTTGGGGTGTGTGTGTATGTTGGTGTTTTGCGTGGTTTTGTTTGTGTGTGCGGTGTGTATGTGTTGTGTGTGTGTGTGGGGTGTTTTTGTTATTGTGTATTTTTGTGTGGTTTGTGTGGTGTTTGTGTGTGTGCTTTCTTTATCTGTTTTTACACGTTACTATTGTGCTTATAAATCGATACCCACTGAATTCCCTCATTTGAATAAAATAGTTATCATAGCCAAAAGAAATGAGAAATTCTAGCCTCCAGAATTTCCAACACCTGATCATTATTTACGTTTAACTTAAATAAAGCGATATAAGAATATCATAATAAATAAATAAATGGAAAAATCGAAGGAGAAATTATTGAATCCCAAAACTCACGATTACGGAAAGACAAGATAGCGATTCTGGATACAAACAATACAATGATAGATAGAAAGACAAATAAAAAGATACAAAGATGGATAGAAAACAGATAAACAGATAGAAAGATAAATAGAAAAACGGATAAACAGATAGAAAGATAGATAGAAACGCATAAAAAGATAGAGGGATAGATAGAAAGAGAGATAAAAAGATACAAAAAATATTATTTTATATATTATATATATATATTATATATAATATATATATAAATAATTAATAGACGGATAGATAGGTAATCGCAGTCAAGATTAAATAAAAACTAAAATAATTGGGAAATTTATTTTAAAACTAACAACGAAATTTTTTTTGAGACACAAAACACGAAAAAAAAGAAAGGGAATAAAATTTTCAAATGAAGCAAACAAACAAAAATAACATAACTCAAATAAGCGACAATCGAATGATAACAAGAATACGAAGGATAACCAGATATGTAAATGATAACAAAGATAAGAACGATAATAAAGGTCAAAGAATGGGGAATAGGAGGAGAAAGCGACAGGAGAAGAGAAGAAAAAAAAAAAAAAATCAAATTGCGACATCCATCCACGACAAAGGGAGAAAATTAAACAAAAAGAAAGAAAGAAAAGAAAAAAAAAGAAGAGATTGGATGCAACGAAGAGACACACAGCGTAGATAAGAGCTGACAAGGAATCCAATAAAAAAGGGAGAGAAATAAGAAGAGGAAGAAGAAGAAGGGAAGACGAAGAAGAAGAAGAAGAGAAGAACAAGAGAGAGAGAGAGAGAGAGAGAGAGAGAAAGAGAGAAAGAGAGAGAGAGAGAGAGTAAGAGAGAGGGTGGAGGAGAAGGGGGAGGGAACGAGAGGTAAAGGGGGGGGAAGATGGGGGGGTGGGGAAAGACAGAAACAGTGACGGATAAATAGAGACACAGGGAGAATGAGAGAATGAGAAACGGAGAGCGAGAGTTAGATAAACAGGTAGAGAAAGACAGACGAATAAAGAGGAAAACATTTCTAACTCCCAGGCAATCCTCCTCCTCCTTTCCCCTCCCCCTCCCCTTCTTCTCCCTCCCTTTCCCCACCCCCCCCCTTTTTCCCCTTCCTTTCCCCTTCTCCTCCTCCTCCTCCTCCCCTTCTCCTCCTCCCCCCTCCTCTTCCCCCCCCCCTTTCCCTTTTTTCCTCCTTTCCTCCTCTCCCCTCCTCCCCCCATTTCCCCCTCCCCTCTCCCCCCCTCCCCATCTCCTTTCCCCCCCCCCCCTCTTCCCCCTCCTCCCCCATCTCCTCCCCCATCTCCTCCTCCTCCTAAGACGAGCTCTCCTGATCCCTCGCTTACTCCTTCATCTCAATGAAAATGAAATTTCATCCAATACTGTTTTCAAAAAAAAAAAAAAAAAAAAAAAAAAAAAAAAAAAAAATCCGACTGAAAAAAGAATAGGAGAGCAAACGCTAAAGGGGGAGTGAAGGAGACTAGTAAATAAGAGGATAAGTCGGAAGGGGGATAAGAGGAGAAAGCAAGAGTTAGAAGAACATGGAGGTATG
>NC_051392.1:3272107-3279607 GCF_015228065.2 Penaeus monodon | reverse complement strand
CTGCCTGTCTGTCTATCTGTCTGTCTGTCTGTCTGTCTGTCTGCTGTCTGTCTGCCTGCCTCTCTCTCTCTCTCTCTCTCTTTCTCTCTCTCTCTCTCTCTCTCTCTCTATCTATCTATCTCTCTTTCTCTATCTCTCTCTCTCTCTCTCTCTCTCTCTCTCTTCTACACAGAATATAAAAATCTACTCCTCTATCTATTTACCATATCATTTATAACAAACCTTTGTTTTTGAGAAATTGGCCAGAGATAAGAATTTAATCCCAGTCACACCAAATATAAAATTCTGACTCTGATGCCCAAGGGAATATCGTAATCATGTTCACTCGTTCAAAACATATATGTCAATAGGAGAGAAACACGCAGGGGAACCTATTCTGCAAATATGATGTCACAGACTAAGAACAGCCTATCTTCATGGGCTTTGATGTATCGTAAGGAATAAGACGGTGTTTCTTTTTTTCTTTTTTTTTCTTTACTTTTTTAGGTGAAGACCTTTGGCCCGAGTGGATGCCATTTGTACCCACGAACCGTATCGAGAATTCAAACAAAACCCATGAGGATTCGAACCCATGAGATGCTAGGGTCAGGTACCATTTGTGCACACTGTCTGTTGAAAGCCCTAGGGACTGTGTACTATAAATGGATAGATAATTATAGTGTTACATTTTGTACAATGGGTGAGAAATGTTTATGATGAGTGTGTTCTTAGTATTTAACAGAAGAAGTGATATATACCTGGGAATAAATATATATTTTTCAGTGCTTATTTAAGTTGTAATATAAAGTGGTGAAGTTAAATACTACTGATAAATATATCTAGATATTTACAGTGACAATACTATTACTGCTCTTGTAAAATTTAAAGATTAAAATGAGCTTTATTTTTACAATAAACATTATTCCTTGGAAGTATTAAGACCTTTTTATTAAATTGAACCTACGATGAACTGATAGACTTTCTATATAACTGATATTCATAAATTGGAAATGTATGTACTGTTCAATTTTGCATTTCATTGTGATGTGATGAAATGTAAATTTTTTGTGATTTTCTGTACTAAATGTTGCTTGCATGTTTGGATACACATATACTGTTCACCAATATAAGTCTTTCTTAATATATATATATATAATATATATATATATTAATATATCATATATATATAGAGATATAGAATAGATAATAATATATATATAATATATATATATATAGAATATATAAAAATATATATATATATATTAGTTTGAGTTTAATCAGATATGGATATAGTATATTATATATTAGATAAGAATATTGATATATATAAGATCTAGATATATCATATATATCTAATATCTATTTTATATATATATATATATATATATCATTATATATATCTTATATATTATATATAAAGAAAATGGGAATATATATATTATATCTGATATAGTAGCAATATATCTGATATATTAATGTATAATTATATGTTATAAAAGAAAATTTATTATTATTCTTCTATATAGATATAATATATACTATATAATATCTTTAATTATTTTATATATCATTTTATGCTAAGTATATAAATCATATATATATTATGATCTCATCTATATATCTAATATATCTACTATTTTATTTTTAAAATTAAAGTAATATCTTATAACTAGATAAACATATATATATTAATCATACTTATATATTTATATCTATATATCTACTGTTTTTATAGTCATACCTATATTATATACTATTATATATTATAATATCTATATATATATAATGTATATTATATAATATAATATATGCTTAGATATATATATATATAATATATATATATATTATAGTATATATATATATATATATAATATATATATATATAGATTATATATATAGAAAGTATATATATTATAGGGGCATATGATATATATAATAGTATATATAGTATATATTTATATTAATAATGTAATAATATATATTAATATATATATTCTATATATCTTATTTTATTATTATCTATTGTGTTTGTTGTTGTGTGTGTGTGTGTGTTGTGTGTGTGTTGTTTTATATTGTATATCTATATGTTTATATGTATTCAATTTTAAATATTATATATCTTATCTCATATATTTTTATATATATATAGTATATAATTTTCATATATAATCTATTAATATATCTATATGATAGCTAATAATTATAATATATTTATATATAATATATATCTTATATATCTATTCTATTATTATTATATGCGTGTGTCCTGTGTGTGTGGTATATATGTCATATTTATATGTGTATATTGTCTGTATATGCTATGGTATATTTATTTCCCTTTATCATATGTATAATATCTTATATAATCTATATATTTATATATATTATCCTTTATTATATATTATTATCTATTTATTTTTATCTATATACATCTATAATATTATATATAATATAATATATCTATATATGATATATATATACTCGATCTATATATATTTTCAATCACTTTCTATTATATACTATATATCTATACTATCTATATATATATATATATTCATAGTATATGATATATCTATTCTTCTCTATTATACATCTATAGATATATTCTATCTATTATCTTTTCTTATATAGTATTATTGTATATATATACTCTATATGTATATATCTTATATACTATGTCTTATATATATATACTAATCTATATCTCTATATGTCTATATATATATATATTCATATATCTATATATATATTATGTATATATTATATATTTATATCATATATATATCTATCTCTCTATATCTAATCTATCTTCTATTTTAATATCTTATCTATTATATATTCTTCTACTCCTATCTCTATCATTATTCTATCTCTCTATCTATATATCTCATGATTTTTTTATATACTATAATATATCTATCTTATATCTCTATATATCATATATATATATCTTACTATATATATATATTTGCGTGTATCCGTGTGTGTGTGCGTATATATGTACATATCTATATATGTGTATATGTATATTATATGTATATGTATATGTCTCATTATATCTATATATATATATATAATATATATAATTATATAATATATATCCTATCTATATATATATATATATATATATTTATATATATATATATATGTATGATATATCTTTATTTACGCACACACCCACACACACCCCACACACACACACACACACACCACACACACCCACACACACACATACACCCCACACCACACACATTAATATATATATATATATAATCATATATATATATAATATATCTATTATATCTATATTATATACTTATATCTAATATAGATCGATAGATAGATAGATAGATAGATAGATAGATAGTAGATAGATAATAGAGAGAGAGATAGATAGATAGATAGATATAGATACAGATACAGATACAGATACAGATATAGATAAAGATATGGATATAGATATATATGTCTATGTATATATATATGTAATATATATATTATATATTATATATATATATATATATATATATATCTATTATATATATATATATAATATATATATCTATATATATATATATATATACACACCACCACATATATATATATATATATATATATATATATATATATATATATATATATTTTATATTATTTTATATATAAACACACACACACATACATATATATGCACATACATAAAAAGCATACATTTCCAGATACCGAATTTCACCAAAGACATTACACTCGCCTCCACAGCCTCCTCCCAAAGGAAACAGGCGCTGCAGTGGTCTGTTCAGCTTGGGCGTCGTGACTGAAGTTGGTTCATTTGTTTACGAATCAACTTGCCCGGAACTGGTTCGGGGGAAATGGTCGGCCTCGACAGTCATGGCCAGCCGGGAGGCAATGCGGTTTTAATTAATTGTTTATTCATTTTTTTAACTGTTATTGTTCTTCCTTTCCCGCACAAATGTATAGTGGTTTATGCACATGGGAGGTTAGGATATTAGGGTTAGGTAAATAAATATAAGTGAAAATATGCACACACACACACACACACACACACACACACACACACACACACACACACACACACACACATAATATATATATATATATAATATATATATATATATATAATATATATATATATATATATATATATATTATATAATATATATATATATATATATATATATATATATATATACATATATACATATGCATATATATATGCAAATATACTGCAAGTCAATCAATTTAAAATGTAAGATGTAGTATTAAATAGTAATAAAAAATACTCTCGCCCCATATAAAGAAAAATAATAATAAAAAAAATCAAATCCCCCAAAACAATTTCTAAAAAACAACAACAAAAATATAAACAAATAAAATAAAAGAGAATAACATAAAACAAGATAAATTCAATAAGAAATCAAGTCGACGACCAGGACAAAATGCAAATAGAGAAAATACACAATTAAGCTAAAACCTCCTCCAATTCGCCAGAACAGAAGGGTCCAGCGAGTTTCTACTGAGAGTTAATCGAACACAAGAGGTCTGTGGACTGGCCATTGATCTGGACGCACCCAAAGGCAAGCTGCAATTAGTGACCATTGTTGCTAATGTGTTATGGGAGTCCGGGTCTCTGCCGTGTCGACGCTTTTTTGCAGGGAGGGAGGAGGGAGGATAGGGGGGGAGGGGAGGGAAAGGGAGGGAGAAGGATGGGGAAGGGGATGGTAAGGGGTGGAGAGGGAAGGGAGGGGAAGGTAGGATGGGAGGGTGTGGAGAGGGAAGGGAGGGGAAGATAGGATGGGAGGGGAGAGGGAAGGGAGGGAGAAGGAAGGAAGGTAAGGGGGTGGAGGAAAAGGAGGGAAAGGGAAGGGGAAGGATGGCGTGCAGGTGGTAGGGGGTGGAAAGCGAAGGGAGGGTAAGGTAAGGGGGTGGAGAAAAGGGAGGAAAGGGGGGAGGTGGTAGGGGGCGGAGAGGGAAGGGAGGGGAAGGTAGGATGGCAGGGGATGGGAAAGGAAGTGGAAGGGAAATAGAGGAGAGGGAAGAGGGGAAGGGTGGTTGGAAGGTAGGGTAGGGAGAGAATGATGGGAGAGGAAGGGGGGGGGTAAGGATGGGAGGGGAAGGTAGGATGTTAGGGGGGGGGGGAGGGAAAGGGAGATGGTAATGAAACCGGGAGAGGTGATAAGAAAGGGAAAATTAGACAATAAAAAGGGGGTGCGTGAGAAGGGAAGGAGAGACGGGAAAGAGATACGGGATGAGAAGAGGAAGTGGGAAGGAAGCAGATGATTGGGAAAAGGGAAGAGGAGGAAAACGCAAGCGATGGGGAGGAGAGGCGAGGAAAAGGGGAAAAAGGGGTGGAAGAGGAGTTCGGAAAAAGAAATAGAGAAAGGGAGACAAGGGAGAGAAAGAGGGAGAGAGGGAGAGAAAGGAAGGTAATGGAAGCGAGATGGATCGTAGGTGAGAGATAGGAAAAAGGTAAAAAAAAAAAGTAGGGTAAGGGAAAGGGAGGCAAAAGATAGGATGGAGGAGAAGTTGGGGGAAGTGAATCGCCAAGTAAGCATATAAAGGGGATATAGACAATACAGCTTCTATAAGGGGAGAGGCGAGTTTGTAGATGGATGGAGCACTTTACGTGAAAACAGAAGAAGAGAGAAAACGAATAAAAGAAGGAACAAGGCGTCAAGAAAGAAAAGACAAGCGAATGACGACTTTGAAGAGGGTGGAGAAGATAAGGGCAAGAGGAACTCTACAATGAATACAGTGTAACCATAAATTAAATAAGGAGAAACAAGGCAATAACGAAATAAAAGGAGGAACAGAGGGGGGGAGGGGGATTTACAAGGCGTAAAATTACACCTCATAAAGGGCACGAGGAGCTGCACAAACACCCCTATAACCCTCCGGAGCCATCAAAGAGCAGGACACACATACCCCGTGGCTTGGGTCAATGGAGCACCAGAGTCTCATCCCTTCATAGGTTACATCCTGAAGGTGGGGAGGACCGTAAGGTTGAATTATTTCAGCGGGTCTCCTCATACCCCTATTTCCGAGAGGGAAGGAGGGAAGGAAGGGGGAGTGGGGAAGGAGGGAGGGAAGGGTAGGGAGGGGGGAAGGAGACGAGGAGGGAAGGAAGGAGGGAGGTGTAGGGAAGGGTAGGGGAGGGGGATGGGTGAGAAGGAAGGGGAAGGGGGGGGAAGGAGAAGGGGGACAGAGGGAAGGAGGAGGAAAGGGTAGGGATGGGGGAGGGGGAAAGAAAGGGCGTGGGAGACGAGGGGAAGAGGGATGAAGGGAGGGAGAACAAGGGGGGGGGGGGGGGTGAGAGGCGAATAGGAGGGGGGAGGAAGGAGAAGGAAAGGTTGGGAAGCGAGGAGGGAGAGAGGGAGGGAGGGATAGGGAGGGAAGGAGGGAGAGAATTAAGGCGGGATGAGATACGAGGACGAGAGGGGGAAAGGAGGGAGGGAGGGAGGGAGGAGAGAAGGGAGAAAGACGAAAGAGGGAGAGAAGGAGGTGGGGAGGGAAAGAATTAAGGGAGATGGGATTGAGAGACAAGGAGAGAGGGGGGAAAGGAAGGAGGGAGAGAGGGAGGAGAAAGGAGGAAGAGGCAGAAGGGGGAGGGGAAAGGAGGAGGGAGGAGTAGGGGAAAGGAGGGAAGACTCATCGAGGAGGGAGGGAGGGGAAGGCGGAGAGACGAGGAGGGGAGAGAATGAGGGAGGAGGGAAAGAATTAAGGGAGATGAAGAGACGAGGAGAGAGGAGGAAGGAAGGAGGGGGAGGGAGGGGGGGAGGAGAAGGAGGGATTGTTCATTACTTAATTAGTTCTATCTTCACCCAACCAATTAGCATATTTAACTAGTAGGTTAGGGCTATTGTACCACTTGAGAGAAGAGAATTAAGAAGTTTTTGAAGTTATTGTGAATGTGTTTATTCAGGCTTTCTGTTGTTGTTGTGTTGTTGAGTGATGTTGAAAGTGGGGTGTGATTCAGGTGCTTCTCTCTCTCCAGTGATCGCTCATCTTTATATATTTATTTACTTCTCAATACTCTCTCTATCTCTATATCTAGTATGTACTGTCTATATGAGCATCTCGCGTATTCTATATATAAGTATATATATAGAGATATAGATTATATTTACATGATATTCTCTATATCATCTCTCTCTCTTACTCAGTCTTCCTCTCTCTCTCTCTCTTTGTCGACTCCGCCATATCTCTCTCTACCTCTCTCATCTCTCTCTTTCTCTCTCTTCTCTCTCTACTTCTCGCTCTCTCGCTCTATCTCTCTCTCTCTCTCGCTATCTCCCTCGGCTCTCTCCCTCTCTCTCTTCTCTCCTTTCTCTCTCTCTCTCGATCTCCCTCTGCCTCTTCTCCTCTCTCTCTTCTCAACACATAAAAAAGACAAAGGAAAGGACCAAAAAGAAAAAGAAAAAGAAAGAAAGAAAGGAGCAAAAGTCAACACAAAAAAAACAAATTCAGGCTACAAAAAAAGAAAAAATCTGAAACCTCAAAACAAAC
>NC_051392.1:3252107-3254607 GCF_015228065.2 Penaeus monodon | reverse complement strand
GCTTTTTTTTTTTTTTCTTTCTTGCTATTCACAGTTTTTTCTTTTTTCTTTTTAAACTTTTCTTTATTTTTCCTCTTTTTTCCTCCCCTCCCCTTCTTCTTTTCTCTTTCATGGGTCACCTTCTAACACAGGTATTATCTTTTCTTTTTTACGCTTTCTTTTCTTTTCCCTTTCTCTTTTCCTTTCTCTCTTCCTCTTTTCACATTCCAGCTGCGTCGAATAAATTAAATCTCTTTTTATCTACTGCATTCACGTCAGTTCGATATTTAAGTCTCATCAACGTATAAAGTTTTTTTTTATTATTATCAAATAACACAGTTCATAAAAATCCTTTTTTTTTCCATTAACAAAGCTTTATTTTCCCAGTTTTTAGTTTAAGCTTTTAAAATTTTTTACTTTTGATTAAAATCTGGTGTGGGTTTTAACCCATGTTTTATTTTTGTGGCAATAGTTTTTTTTATATAGTTTCAATCTGAGGTTATATGCAGTTCGAATAAATAGGTTTTCCTCTCTTGCTACACTTCTAACTCTATAGTGCAAGCCTATAGTTACTGATCAATCACTTTAATTCCCTTTTTGGCTATAGTTTAACTATATATTTCCGATCTGTATAGTTCATCCACGATGTTACAAAGTGTGGATATAGTTTTGATACTATAATCGCGACCTATATGTACTTTGTAGTCATATCAATTCACTCTTAAATTATAGTTTGAATATACAATTTTTCTCTTTTGGGTATAATCCCTTAAAATGGATTTAAAATTTTAATTTTTTTTAGTACCAATTATTATATCAACTTAACACTCAATTCACATATTCGTGGATAATAGAAAAGCCCCTGTGGTTAAACCATATAGTTATAAAGTGTGGCTGTGGTTCAGTCCTACAGTTTCAGTCTGTGGCTTTCCCAAGCGATATCTCTGCCTCTTCCCCTTCTGTGTTTCCCCCTCTTTGATACATTTCTTGGGTTTTTAGTATTTACTTTTCATACTTTAAACCTTAATTCTTTGTGCCTTCCCGCCCCGTGTCTCTCTTTCCCAATAGATAGGCATTTGGTTCACATTGACTTTTTTTATTTTCATTATTCATATTACATCGTTGTTTTCAGGCATCTTTGACACACACACACACACACACACCAAAACAACCCACACACAACACACACAATATATATATATTAAAATATTAATATATATATAATATATTTTATAAATTATATATATATATAAATATATAATTTTTAATATAAAACAAATATATTATTAATCTAAAATATATATATATAATTTTATATTATAATATAAATATATTTACATATGTGTGTTTTTGCACACACATGTGTTTTCTTTTTTGTATTGATTATGATTTGAGATTTTTTTTTTTATTTTGTTTTTTGTTGCGTGATGGGTTGGGTTTGTGTGACGTTTTATAAAAAATTTTTATTTCTATTTTTTAAGGGGGTTTGTAGCCCCAATTTGGGTTTTTCGGTGATATGTTGTTTAAATCCTTTGTGTGTGTGTTGTGGTGTGTGTGTGGTTTTGTTTTGTGTGGGTGTGTATGTGTGTGTGTGTGTCCCCTTTTGTGGTGGGGTGTGCGTGTATGTGGGGTGGTGTGTGTGTGTGTGTGTGTGTGTGTGTGTGTGTGTGTGTGTGTGTGTGTGGATGTGGGTGTGCGTGCGCGCATTTGTGCGTTAGTGTACCTAGCATCGAATTGTTCACAAAATGTACAATGTGCACCGAAATCACTTGCAAAGAATCTCCTTATGCACTCAACAAAATTACATTTATCTAACTTATCACCAAGAGCAAAGAGAGAGAGAGAGAGAGGAGCAGAGAAGAGAGAGAGAGAAGGAAAGAGGCAGAGAGAGATAGAAAGAGACATAGAGAGAGAAAGAGAGAGAGATAGAAGAGAGAAAGAGGAGAGAGAGAGAGAGAGGCAAGAGAGAGAGAAGGAAGAGGCAAGAGAGAAGAGACAGGCGAGAGAGAGAGAGGAGAGAGAGAGAAGAGAGAGAGAGAGAGAAAGAGAGAGAGAGAGAAAGAGAGAGAGAGATACAGTTTGACTCGTTCCGTCCAGGCTGGCTGTTATGAGATGTTTATTGAGAAACGTGACCACTTTCGAAGGGGGTAGGGAAGGGGGGGTGAGGGTTTAGTGTTGCCGTTCTGTGACTTGGAGGAAACAAGGAGATACAGAGGCTGGTTCATGGAGAAGCCCTTTCTGTGGGTTCCACTTTAAAGAGTTACAATATGTGTTTTATAAATTATATGTGTATCTACACACACACACACACACGCACACACACACACAAACACACACACAAACACACAAACACACAAACACACATTTATATATACTTATACACACACACAAACTCTCCAAGTATCCTAAACACATTTCTCAAAACAAAACTCCCTCCCCGTTTCCGATATAACAGGGGGTATACAGTTGCACGGAGGTAGTCACGACTCCCAAATAAACTTCTCATAACAAGGAGCCTGTG
>NC_051392.1:3212107-3217107 GCF_015228065.2 Penaeus monodon | reverse complement strand
GAAGAAGGAGGAGGAGTAGGAGGAGGAAGAAAAAGAAGAAAAAGAGGAGGAGGAGGAAGAAGAAGGAGAAGGAGGAGGAGGAGGAGGATCTGGAACCTATTAACTGTTTATTTTGATCATTCTACCTTCTTCTGTGATCCCGAAGGCTACATTGTAAGCACCGGATTGCTTGCATGCCCCTTTTTATAACTATGTCTACTCTCTTGTTTTTGTTCATCTTGTTCTTATTCATCTTCTTTTTCTTCGTTTCTTCTTCTTCTTTATATCTTCTTATTCTTCTTCACTTCTACTCTTTTTATTCTTCTTCTTCGTCTCCTTTTTCTAACTACATACGGATCTTTTTCTTAATATTGAAATCTTTCCTGTGTTAACTTTTAGATTTTTTAGTCTCAGTCTATTATATATATATATATATATATATATATATATATATATATATATATATATATATTATATATATAAATTTATATTTTTTTTTTTTTTTTTTTTTTTTTTTTTTTTTTTTTTTTTTTTTTTTTTTTTTTTGTCAAGAGTCGTTCATAGTACTTATTAATTTTTTTTAGCGATGAAGTTGTTAGGTAGATCGAGGAGAGAGAGGAGGGGGGGGAGGAGGAGAAGGAGGACGAGAAGAAGAAGAAAAAGTAGAAGAAGGTGAAGGAGGAGGAGGAGGAGGTGGAAGAAGAGGTGCAGGAGGAAGAGGAGAAGGAGGAGGAGGAGAATGAGGAGGAGGAGGAGGAAGAAGATGAAAGAAGATGAAAAAGACGAAGAAGAAGAAGACGAAGAAGAAGAAGAAAAAGAGGAAGAAGAAGAAAAAGAAAAAGAAAAAGAACAAGAACAACAGAAACAATAACAAGAACGAGGAGAACAAGCAGAACAAGAACAAACTGTGAACCAACTGACTTTCCTACTGTGCCACTGTGCGACCTTCCTTGGCACTCAGTCCAGTGGTCATTCAAGGTCATCGAAAATACAGGTTCTTTCTAGTAAACAGTCTTTTTGGAAAATAAATACAACATTGGCAAATCCTCTTTAGATGATGGAACGGAACTGCATATCTTCTATGGATATTTGTTAGCTGATAGTCGATGGTCAGGCAAAGTGACGGCTCTGTAGGTTGCTCCCTCAAGTGCAACCACTTTTGAGATTGTAATAGTTAGATATGCTAATGTATAAGCACAAGCAGGCACACACACACACACACACACACACACACACACACACACACACACACACACACACACACACACACACACACACACACACACATATATATATATATACATTATATATATATAATATATATATATATATATATATATATATATATATATATATATATATATCATAACACACTATAATATATATATATATATATAATTATATATATATATATATATAATATATTATAATATATATTATATTATTATATCTTATATAATCTATATATCTATATATATATATATATTATCATAATTATATATCTTATATATATAATATTATATTATACAACACAAACGTAAAGTCTGACCATAATATTCGTCTTATATCGTATACAGATTTTTATCTTAATATATCTTATATATATTTATTTTATTATGCTTTTTCCCTCGAATTAGCTTGTTCTAATATGATACATATTCGATGTATCATATCCCTGATTGAAATGGGCTTTTCGATAAACCTGTCTGTGATTTGAACTTGATTTTTATTTAATAAATGGCTGAGAGTATGATTATGATATTTATAATATGTGATTATCATCATCATTTCCAGTGAACAACTGCTAAGATAATTATTGCTATGATTCTTAATTATTATTTATGGTGAGGATGACTATAAAATTTGATAGCATTTCTTATATTCAGATAACTTATACTACAACCCCCCCAAAAAAAAAAAAAAAAAATCGCTAAAATACATCTCAAAAACAACAAAACCACCTTATATTCGCCAAAAAAAAAAAAAAAAAAAAATAAAAATAATAATTAAAATAATAATAATAATAATAAAAAAATAAAAATCAATCAATAAATACATAATAATAATAATAAATAAGATCTGAAACCATCGCCGACTTTGGAATCAAATACCTTTTCGAATCTTCTTTCACGCGTTTATTGCAATGGGAACCGGACCCGAAACCGCAAAGTAACCTGCGTGAATGAAAAGAAATCGTGCCGCGTCTGGTCTTTGTTTTGGAGATACAGGCAATTGCCTTCTAGGAAGGAGAAATTATGTTTTTCTTTCTTTCTTTCTTTCTTTCTTTCTTTCTTTCGTAGAGAGAGAGAGAGAGAGAGAGAGAGAGAGAGAGAGAGAGAGAGAGAGAGAGAGAGAGAGAGAGAGAGAGAGAGAGCATGCACATACAAAGATTGAAAGCAAAAGAGGAGAGAGGCAGACACACAGACAGACAAACAAACAGACACACACAAAGACGACAGACAAACACGCAGACAGAAAGACAGACAGACACACAAACAGATACACAGACAAACAGACAGACACACAGACAAACAGACGACAGACAGACAAGCAGACAGAAAGACAGACAGACAAACTGAAAACAGACAGATAAACAGAAAAACAGACAGGCAAACAGGAAGACAGACAAGTAAACAGACAGGCAGGCAAGAAAACGCACACGGACAAAAGAGAGAAAGAAAAAAAAAAAACAGCTACATGCACATATACAAATGTAACAACAGACAATAACAATGTTAATGAGATGAGACAGAATCCCCAGCATAACCACACGCACATACACACAAAACCAGACAAACACAATCACACACACACACACAAACACAAACGCCCAACCCACACACACACACACACACATACACACACACGCACACACACACACACACACACACACACACGAACAGCCCAACACACACAAATGCACAAACGCAAACATTCAGAATCGCCCAACACACACAAACACGCACACACACACACAGACACACACACCGCCCAAACACACACAAATACACAGACACACACACACACACACACGCACCGCCCCCCCCCCCCCCACACACACATACAAACACAACTACACACAAAGTCATATGAGGCAAACGGGCCCCTGGAGAGCCTAGCCACAAATGTACTCGGGTGAAGACACTAATATAGGTTAGGTTACCCTTGGCTTGTAATAACGTGTATATTCCGAGGGTTAATGATAACATTACCTCGAGAGTTACGAGGTCAATCTGGAGGAAATCTTTTCCGGTGGGAATAAGATTTTCGAATGATACGATAAAAAAGGATATGAAAGAAAAGGCTAGTTTGTCAGATCAGTGGAGGTATGATACAAGGGAATGTATTGTTGGTGTGTTTGCATGTAGGTATGTGTTAAAAAAGATTTCTTTATTTCTTTCTGTATATCTTTTTCTCTGTCTGTCTGTTGTTTGTCTGTCTGTTTGTCCTGTCTCCCTGTCTCTCTCTCTCTCTCTCTCTCTCTCTCTCTCTCTCTCTCTCTCTCTCTCTCTCTCTCTCTCTCTCTCTCTCTCTCTCTCTTTCACTCTCTGTCTCTGTCTCTTCGTCTGTCTGTCTGTCTGTCTGTCTGTCTCTCTCTCTCTCTCTCCTTCTCTATCTCTATTTCTCCCTCCCTCCCTCCTTCACCCTCCCTCGTCCTCCATCCATTCCTCCCTTTCTCTCTTTTTCCTATCCCTCCCCTCCCCCCGGCCCATGAATGTACAGAATTTTCCCCTATTTATATATCGCTTCTTGCAGAAATGTTCCATCGTCTCACATCATCATCTCCTTCTTCTCTTCTCATGCTAAATCTTCTGAACAACTTCCCCAAGGAGTCTATAAAGAATACAAGGAGATTCTTCATTTTTTTAGGAAAACACGGAGGAAGGTTTTATCTAATGTTCTTTGACGTGTGTTCAATATTATTATGATTGCTGTTGCTTCTGTTGGCTTTGGGTTTATTATCGTTATTATTATTGGTTGTTCGTTGTTATTGACTAAGCATTAGTGTTTATTTATATAATAATTAATTATCTGTTTCTTCATTGACGGATGGTTATGTGAGTATATAAAGGTTGGAATAAGGGTAGAGGCAAACGAATCGATTATTGTCATTATCCGCTTCGTAATTACATTATTTCATTATTTTGACTCTCTTATCATAATCTTGCCTCATTATCTTGACCAACACAATTCTCATCGTTGATATCACCATATAACACTAATCGATTTCATAGTTCTTCGTTATAATGTAACTTGATATCACACACGTCCATTAAAAAAAAAAAAATCATTCACCTTTTTTTTGTTTACTTAAAATAAGGGAAAATATTTAAAAAATCGAGTAGGAGTCAGTAGTTCTCTCATATATAATACTCTATTGTGATTTTTTTAAAAAGGAAATTCATATAATTTTAATCCATTTCATGTTTCTTCGTTACTATTTGATATACTATCACACCTGCCCATCGATATAGCATTTTTTCTCCCTTGTATATACCTCATTCTGCCTTTCATTATTCCTAAAAATATTCAAACTAGCGAGAAGAAGGATTTAACTGTTGCCATATACACGTGTCTCTTGTGTATAATGCCCTGCTCTCTCTCTCTCTCTCTCTCTCTCTCTCTCTCTCTCTCTCTCTCTGTCTATTTGTCTCTCTCTCTTTCTGTCTGTCTGTCTGTCTCTTTCTCTCTCTCTCTCTCTCTCTCTCTCTCTCTCTCTCTCTCTCTCTCTCTCTCTCTCTCTCTCTCTCTCTCTCTTTCGGTTTGTGTGTGTCTCTCTCTCTCTCTTTCTCTCTCTCCCTCTCCCCCTCTCTCTCTCAAGGGTGTTCTGGTTTCTTCATAAACGACGGTGAGAGAGTAAAAAAACAGGTGAATGATACGCTTTCTCGCCCATGCATGAGACTGATTTGTTTACTTTCTTTTGTTTTTCTTATAAGTTGTTTGGGATTTTCTTAAGGTGCATGTATTTAAATGCTTTGGGTTTGGTGTTGTCTGCTTGTTTGTATGTGGGTCTTTCTGGG
>NC_051392.1:3190849-3193349 GCF_015228065.2 Penaeus monodon | reverse complement strand
ATTATATATAAAAATATATAAAAAATTATAATATATAATATATATGTTTTGGTGGTGTGTGTGTTGTGTGTGTGTGGTGTTTGTGTGTTGGTGGTGTGTGTGTGTGTGAGCTTTTTGTCGTACTGTAATAAGAAAACACATACACATACACCGCAAGAACAAAGCCGTCCTTTAAAATAGTCTTATAGACACTGTGGTTTTCCCCCTTTCCCCTCGTGAAAGATATCGGGCTTTTCTTGGCACGCCCAGCCCCAACCCCAGTTTATACCAAACGGGTGCCCACGCCCCATTCTCAAGTTGCTAATCCTCTCTCTCTCTCTGCTCTTTGTTTTTTTTTTGACTCTTTCCTCTCTGTCTTGCCTCTCTGTCCGTTGTCTGGTCTGTGTTGCTCTGTCTGTGTGTGTGGGGGTTTCTCTCCTTTTTGATTTTATATATATATATATATAATATATATAATATATAATATATATATAAAATTACTATATATTAAAATATAGATGATAGATAGATAGATAGATAGATAGATATAAGAATATTAGATTATTTGTTGTTTTTTGGTGGGGGTTGTGTGTGTGTGTGGTGTGTGGTTTTTTTTTTGTTGGGGTGTGTGGGTGTGTGTGTTGGTTTTTTTCTCTCTCTTATTATCTTTTTTCTCAATTTTCCCCTCTCTCCTCTCTTCTTTCTCTCTCTCCTTCTCTCCTTTTCTCTCTCTCTTTCTCTCTTCCCTCTCTCCTCTCTCTCTCTGTCTCTCTCTCTCTTCTTGTTTATTTTTAATATATTATATAAATAATATATATATATAATATAATATATTATATATATATATACATATATATATATATATGTGGGGGTGGTGTGTGTTCCCCCCCCCTTACTTCTCTCTCTCTCTTCTTTTCTCTCTTTCTCCCCCTTTTCTTCTCTCTCTCTCCTCTCTCTCTCTCTCTCCTTTCTCTCTCTCTCTCTCCTTCTCTCTCTCTCCTCTCTCTCTTCCCCCTTTACCTCACCCTTTCTTTTTTCCCCCGGCCCCATGCCTCGCTCTTCCCCCACTTTACACTACACCCACCTTCCCCATAATCATTTCAACCCATACCGCCCCCTTTCACCTCCCTGGTATTTATAGTGGCCAAAATATTAACATGTTATTTGAATATTTGGCCCTTTTATGGTAATCACTTTTTTTTTTTTTTTTTTTTTTTTTAAAATGGAAGGTAGTTTGTGTTAGGAATACATTTAAACGTAGATTAAGTCTTTGGAAATTTGTTTTTTATGATAATGTAGATTTGGGGGTTTGATTCATGATTTTATCTCTGTTTCAGTGCATCATAAAGGTGAAAAAAGCGAATGAAATTTGAAATAACCCAGAAAAAAATAGATAATAAATTGAAGATTATTATTAAGATTATGTAGATGAAAAAAAATTTTCTTTTTAAAAAAATACGTAAACGAGTTGTTTTTTCTTTCTCTCTCTTTTCCTGGTTTATTCCTTTTTTTTTTTATTTCTTCGAGTTTCTTCTTGCCTTGGTTTTTGTAGATGTGCCCCTTTGGGTAGATTTAATTTTTGTAAGTCTCTTTTCTCTCTTTCTTTCTTCGATCTGTGGAGTGTCTGGGGTGCAGTTCATATATATAGATATATTAAAAATAAATAAAATATAATAAATTAAATAAATTTTAAATATATAATATATAATATTTTATTGTGTGTTGGGGGGTGGGTGGTGGTGTGGGGGGGTGGGTGGTGGTGGGTGTGGTGGGGGGGTGTTTTTAAAAATAATAAAAAATTATAATATAATAATAGATATAATTTTAATAAGAAATAGATATATAATTTTAAAAAAAATATATATATATTATAAATAATATATAGATATATAAGATATATATTATATGATATATATATATGATATATATTATAAATATTATATAATTAAAAACTATAATAAATATATATATATATGATATAACACACAAACCCCACACACACAACACACACCACAACACAACACACACAAACACACACACACACACAACAACAAACACACACATAATTTTTATAACAAATATATATATATATATATATATATATATATATTATATATATAATATATATATATATATATAACATATACATATATAGACAGCGAGAATGCATCCCCAAGCGCCACCAGTCCTAGAGGAACGAACGTGACGCCGGGCAGTGTCTCGGGACGCGTTACGTCGCAGCCCTGGCGACGAACCACGACGTAACACATCCTGAATTGCGTCATCGTCTCGCTTAACGTCTCGCGATCTCTTTCTCTGTCGTCGGGGAGGAAACACGTTCGTTTTACCTTTGTTTTTGTGTGCGTGTGTGTGTGTTTTTTTTACGTTTTTGGGAGGAGTTTACGATCTGGGTAGGGGGGGTAGGGGGTAAGGGATGGAGGGTGGAGGGTGGGGTGGGGGAGAGGTAGGTGGATGGGGGGGGGGAGGATGAGTGTGGTGAGGGGGGGGGAGAAGGGGAAAG
>NC_051392.1:3183349-3185849 GCF_015228065.2 Penaeus monodon | reverse complement strand
AGGTGTAATTTTACGCCTTTGTAAATCCCCCTCCCCCCCCCCCCCCCCCCTGTTCCTCCTTTTTATTTTTTATTGCCTTTTTTCCCCTTATTTAACTTAGGGTTTAAGATTCTTTGTAGATTTTTTTTTTCCCTCTTGCCCTTATTTTCTCCCCCCTTTTAAAAGTCGCATTGCTTGTCTTTCTTTCTTGACGCCTTTTTCCTTTTTTATTCGTCTTCTCTTTTCTTCGTTTCACGTAAATGCCCACCATCTAAAAAAATCCCCTCCCCCCTTATAAAGCAGTATTTTTTATACCCCCTTTTATTGCTGTTTGGCGTTTACTTCCCCCAACCTCCCCCCCACTTTTGCCCCCCTTTTCCCTTCCCCTACTTTTTTTTTATTTTTTCCTATTTTCTCACCTACGCCCCCGTTCCTTTTCCCCTTCCTTCTCTCCCCCCCCCTTTTTTCCCTCCCTTGCTCCTTCCTCTATTTCTTTTTCCGAATTCCTCTTCCACCCCTCTTTCCCCTTTTCTTCGCCTCTCCTCCTCATCGCTTGCGTTTTTCCTCCTCTCCCCTTTTCCAATATCTCTTCCTTCCCACTTCCCCTTTTCACCCGTACTCTTTCCCTCTCTCCTTCCCTTCTCAGCACCCCCTTTTTTTTGTTAATTTCCCTTTTCTTATCCCTCTCCCGGTTTTCATTATCATCTCCCTTTCCCTCCCCCCCCCCCCAATCCTACCTTCCCCCCCCATCCTTCCCCCCCCCCCCTTCCTCTCCATTATTTTCCCCACCCCACCTTTTCCCAACCCCCCTTCCCCCTACCCCTTTCCCCTATTTCCCTTCCCCTTTCCCTTTCCCTCCCCTGCCCCCTAAACCCTTCCCCCCCCCTTCCCTCCCGCCCCCACCACCCCCCCCCTTTCCTCCCTTTTCTCCCCCCTTACCTTACCCTCCCTTTGTTTCCACCCCTACCACCTCCGCCCTCCTTCCCCTTCCCTTTCCCCCCTTTTCCTCCACCCCCCTTTCCTTCCTTCCTTTCCCCCTTCCTCTCCCCTCCCATCCCATCTTCCCCTCCCCTTCCCTTCCCCCCCTCCCCTCCTACCTTCCCCCCCCTTCCCCCTCCCCCCTTACCATCCCCTTTTTATCCTTCTCCCCCCCCTTCCCTCCCTCCCCCCCCCTCCCCCCTCCTCCCTCCCTGCAAAAAAAGGGCGACCGGAAGAGACCCGGGCTCCCTAACACTTAGCAAAAATGGTCACAATTGCAGCTTCCCTTTGGGGGGTCCAGATCAAGGGGCCCGCCCCGACCTTTGGTTCGATTAACTCTCAGTAGAAACTCGCTGGACCCTTTTTTGGGCGAATTGGAGGGGGTTTTTGTTAATTTTGTATTTCCTATTTGCATTTTTGTCCTGGTCGTCACTTGATTTCTTATTGAATTTTCTTGTTTTATGTTTTCTCTTTTTTTTTATTTGTTTATATTTTTGTTGTTTTTTTAGAAATTGTTTTGGGGGGTTTTATTTTTTTTTTTTATTATTTTTTTTTTAATGGGGGCAGAGATTTTTATTTCTTTTAATATACTCTTCATTTTTAAATTTATTGACTTGCGTATATTTGCATATTATATGCTATGTTAAATGTATATTATTATATATTAATAAATATATATATTTATATTATATGATATATAATATTATATATTTTAAAATAAAAAATATATTTTTAATATAAAATATATTATATTACAAAATACATATATTTTATATATATATATATATATATAATATTAATTATTATATATATATATATATAATATATTTATAGTGTGTGTGTGTGTGTGTGTGTGTGTGTGTGTGGTGTGTGTGTGTGTGTGTGTGGTGTGATATTTTCACTTATATTTATTTAAACCCAACCCAATTCCAACCCCATGTGCTAAACCCTTACATTTTTGCGGGGAAAAGGAAAACAAAAACATTAAAAAAATGAAAAAACAATTAAAAAAACCCCATTTCCTCCCCCTGGCCCTGACTGTCGGGCCGCCATTTCCCCCGAACCCGTTCCGGGCAAGTTGATTTTGAAACAAAGAAACCCAAATTTATCAGACGCCCCGCTGAAAAAGACCCCTGCAGGCCTGTTTCCCTTTTTGGGAGGCTGTGGGGGCGAGTGTAAGCTTTGGTGAAAATTGGTATCTGGAAAGTATGCTTTTTATGTATTGCATATATAGTTGTGTGTGTGTGTTTATATATTATTATTTTATATTATAATAATATAATATATATATATATATATATAATATATATATATATAGTGTGTGGTGTATATATATATATATAATTATATATATATATAATATATAAAATATATATATATTAATATATATAATATTATTATTATTAAAATTTTAAATCTTACATTATTATACCCTATCATTATATCTTATCTTTTTCTTTTCTTATTTTATTTTAATCTTTATCTTTTCTTTTATCTATTTTTCTATCTATCTATCCTATCTTCTTTTTTCTCTTTTATTTTA
>NC_051392.1:3158844-3161344 GCF_015228065.2 Penaeus monodon | reverse complement strand
CCAACACAGAAATTCCCTAAACATGTAAATTCATCGTTTGGATTTTTGAAACTAGAAAATGATAATCCCCCTAATATTTTATTAAAGGTCTCGTTATCATAATGCGTTTATATGGATGAGAAAACATTTATGGAAGAAGGGAAATTATGTGCGTTGTCCAGGATGCTTTTTTTTTTTGGGGGGGGGCGAGTTACTAAAAAAAAAATTATGGAAGCAATATTGTTTGTGTGAATATCCAAACCCATATAATATTTATTTCATAACAAATATGATGATGTCGATGTTGGTGTTGATGTTGATGATGATCTTAATGTTAATGTTAATGCTAATGTTCATATTAATGTTGATGTTGATGTTGATGTTGATGTTGATGATGTTGATGTTGATGTTGATGTTGATGTTGATGTTGATGTTGATGTTGATGTTGATGTTGATGTTGATGATGATGGTGATTATAATTTTCCTTATTATTATTATTATTATTATTATTATTATTATTATTATTATTATTATTATTATTATTACTGTTATCATTATCATTATCATTACCGTCATCAACATTATTATTATTATCATTATCATTATTATATCATTACCCCTATACTATTACTATTATTATTACTATTATTATTAATGTTGTTGTTGTTATTGTTATAATTTTAATCGTGATCATCATTATTATCATTATTACTATTATTGTTTCCACTCGTATTCCGTCAACGTGTCAGCAAACCCTAACAGATAAAGCATTGTTTTTTCCATTCATTAATATCAGTAAACATGAGGGTTGCATCTTCTCAAACGTTGTGTATTTAATTATGTTGGATCATAATGGAGAAATAAATTAAATAAATAATGTTTTTATTTATACTGGATCATAATGAATGAATAAACTCGAGAAAGTGTGTATTTAATTGTATTTGATCAAATGGATAAATGAATTATATTTTGTATTTCACTACACTGGATCACGATAGATAAATAATCATAATAGATAAATGATATATGATAATAGATAAACGTATGATAAATATATAAAAACGTTTTTGTTGTAAAAAAAAGGAAAATAAATAAATATGGCAAATCACTGAACAAATACAAAAAAAAAAGAAAAAAAAAAGAACTAAATACATGAAATGGAATTAAATAAGATTTAAAAAAAGGAAAAAAATTCTCTCCCTCACGGATGACAATCTTCCAATCTTCCTACCTCCAAATACTACGAATTCACGTTTCTTCAGGATGAGTTATACATAGCAGTCACACAGCTCGAATCTCGGGAAACCTGGCTAGGTGACACCGAGCTGAAATCGTATGCGTTATGAAGTGAATAAAATTGGCAAGAGAAGATAGGATGATTTTGTGTATTATAAATCTGTTTTATTATTATTATATATATATTTTTTCTGTTTCTGTGTCTTATGAGTCTTATCATTATTATCATTTTTCTGTTGTGCCTTATATTTTTTTGTCTAATCTTTATTATCATTATGCAGCAGTCGTTTTTCGTTTATTAATGAAAATTAAGAAAATACCTACCCATTTGTTTGTCAGGTATATATTGTTATTTTAGTATTGTAACAACATCTATCGTTCTAAAAATAACTGTAGTTTCATGAATCTGCTATACAAGTATGAACAAAAAATTATAAACAACCAACCAATCTAAAATATCTTTCACTTACATTATAGATGCGAATGGAAGTGAATTTTGACCATAAGAGGATAAAGATAAATAAAGATAAATATCCAGACATTGAAACACATATCTAAAAAATAAAAATAAATGATAATAAGTTATTAATTAACATATTTCGATATCCTGACCTTATCAAAATTATATGTAATTCTGGTGAAGAAGAAGAAGAAAAAATATCTGTTGCTTTACGAAATAATTCATTTTCAGTTATTCCTTTCGTACAAAGTAAAATATATTCTTTTTTTTCTTTCTTTCTTCCTTTCCCTTTATTCTAATTTCATTTTAACCCCCCAGGACTTGGCATAAAATTCAATCGTGTGAATACTAGCAATTAAAAAGGACAGTCATGGTATAAAACAATTTGTTACGAAAATGAAATATAGACCAAAAACAATATGATAAAAGAGAAAGAGAGAGAGAGAGAGAGAGAGAGAGAGAGAGAGAGAGAGAGAGAGAGAGAGAGAGAGAGAGAGAGAGAGAGAGATGGAGAGGGAAGAAAGGAAGAAAGGAGGTGAAAGAAAGACAGGAGTAAAAAGGAGAAAGAAAGATGGAAGAAAAGGGAGAGAAAGAAGGGAAACAGAAAGAGAAGATAAAGCAAAGAAAGAGAGAAATTAGAGGAAAAGGAAGAGGGAAAACAAAGGAAGAAAAAGGAAGAGTGAAGATAAAGGAAGAGAAAGGAATAAGGAAGAACAAAAAAAAAACAAAGGAAGCAAGAGAGAATTTGAGAGAAATGCTGACGGATTCGTAAAAGTGAATATTGCATATTGCAGGAAGGAGGTAGAGCAACAGAGATACTGGAAC
>NC_051392.1:3131344-3133844 GCF_015228065.2 Penaeus monodon | reverse complement strand
TAGGTGTTTAAGAAATCTTGGGCCCTGGCTTTCGCCGACATAAAAACGAAATGTTACTGTCGTTGCACACACGCACACGCACACGCACGCGCACATGAACGCACACACACACGCACAGCACCGCACATGAACACACCACACACAACACACACAACCACCCCAAACACACACCCACACACACACCAATAGCAACCAGTAAATACACAAGGGTGTTGGCTAATTGAAAAAAATTCAAGATATCCGAATTTTTGAAGACATTATAGTATTTATCACAATTTATTAGCCTTTTGATGTAAATTAATGATCCAATGATTATTCGGTCCATTACAATCATACGATGATAACCATGATATTTATATAGTATTTGCCTTTTTGTAATTAAACAAAACGGTTCAAGCAGATTTTATGCTAACTGTCAGGGGGTCATTAAATGACTTTTAGACAATTGAACTATGGCCAAGCTTCAATGAAAGCTTTCTAGTTTTGTCAGCATTTTGTTTGTTTGTCTGATTTTTTTTCCTTTTTGAAGCATTTAACTCTGGTAGGTGTTTAAGCATACTTCCTGGCTGTCTACCACATGAAACACACAAATGTTATTATATATATACATATCATATACACATATATAATAATATATATATTAACACGCAAGGTATATGATGAAAATGCATACACATAATATACAATAACATAATATATATATATACATAATAAACTATAAATACAATGTGTATGGTAATGAATAATATGTAATATAATGAATTTTTGAATACTTTTAATAATAGGTTACAATAATATGATCATTATATATTATATTTATTATAATATAATCCTTATTTATTGTCTATACTTACAATCTATAGATTATCATTGAAATTTATATGTATTCCAATATGTTAGTAATTATTATCCTAATTTGAAACTTCTATAGTATACTTTTTTTTTATATATATTGTAATTTTGATTAAATAATTATAACAAATTATTCTTAAATTGAATTATATATAAATTGGATAATGCAAAATCTTATATATTATTAGCATTTTATTTTTATTTTCTTTGTATGGAAGCATTTTATAACTATAAAACTTTCAGGAATGTAATATATCATGTATATATATCGAAAACTGTCTACATAAAAAGATATCAATATACATTAATATATATATATAATATATATTGAAATATATATATGATATATATATATACATATCTATCTCTATCTATCTATCTATATATATATACATTATATATATCATCATCATCATCAAGGGGCTAACGCCGACGGGGGCGCATGGCCGCATCCACCCTTCGCTTCCAGCCACGAGGATCCCTCGAGCGGAGGCGGAGGTCTCACCTGGCAGGCTCTCGGCCCCAATCTCTAGGGTCCCACAGGTCCCCGTCGCCCCCTGCCCAAGGGGCCCTGTGATCCCCATAGGGACGAGCTAGGTGCCATAACCCGGAGTTGTCCCGCATTAGAAGTACACCCTGGTGGGCAGGGTCCGCCGTAGGGAGGCCGAAGCTGGTCCCATATCCGCAAAGGGTTGATTCCCGGCAGATGCCAAGGCACTGGATAGCGTCCAGGTTTCGCTTCCATAGAGCAAAACTGGAAGTATCAAGGCCTTGAAGACACGCAACTTGGTCCTTCTGCATAGGTACCGACATCTCCAAATGCTCTTGTTGATCGAGTTCATGGCTCCTGTTGCCAGACCAATCCGTCTACTGACTTCCTGGTCTGACAACCCAGAGATATGGACTACGCTACCAAGGTATGTAAAACTTTCTGTGACTTCAACGTCCTCGCCGCAAGCATGGATCGACTGAACGGGTTCCCCTAACAGGCCCCCAAAGTCCTGAATCTTGGCCTTGGTCCAGGAGACCTCTAGGCCTAGAGGCTTCGCCTCATTGCTAAATGCATCAAGAGCCGCCACAAGTGACTCCAAGGACTCAGATAGGATGGCAACATCGTCAGCAAAGTCAAGGTCCGAGACCTTAATATTGCCTAGTGTTGCTCCGCACTGACTTTGGCTAGTAGCTCTGCCCATTATCCAGTCCATACAAGTGTTGAAAAGTGTGGGTGCAAGGACACAGACTTGCCTCACCCCTGAGTTAACAGGGAAGAAGTTCGACATACCCCCACCACACTTTACAGCACTTTCAGTACCAGTATAGAGGCTTGCTATCAGGCCAATAATCTGTGTCAGAATTCCCCTGAGCCTCAGGATCTCCCATAGCGATTCCCGATGCACCGAGTCAAACGCCTTCTTGAGGTCGGTGTAGGCTGCAAGCAACCCACGACCAAACTCACGACGGCGTTCCACAACTACTCGAAGCGCTAGTAAAACGTCTATTGTGGACTTGCCAGGAGTAAATCCAGACTGCTCCCGGGCTCTGGTGCCTCAGTAGGTGGTTGCGGATCCGTTTCAGAAGAATGTGGGCGAGAACCTTGCCTGGTATGCTGAGCAGTGTAATGCCACGGTAGTTGCTACAGTCCATCGAT
>NC_051392.1:3102786-3108744 GCF_015228065.2 Penaeus monodon | reverse complement strand
CCACGTGGCGTTTGCCACGGGGCCCCAAGCCCCGAATGGAAACCCTTTCACTCAGCGAGTGCGTAGATCGAGTTATCTGACCTCGCTTGCCCGTCAGTTCGCACCAGCGCCAGCAGGTAAGGTGGGCCTAGCCCCCCCCCCGGGGGCAGGTTGACCTAACGTGCCGCTTTATGCATTTAGACATCGTCCGTGTTTCCGTTACTGTTTGAACTCTTTCAAATAAAGTTCGCCGTTTATGTTCACAAAACCCCTGCAAAGCCTTGAATTGGGTTCTGTCCCGTTATCCGAAAAGGAGAGAAGAGAAAAAAGAGAAAAAGGAGAGACGATAGACAGACAGACGAGGCACAGACGGGGTAAAAGGTTAGCATATTTAGGCCCAGAACGACAATCATCAAAAGTAAATCTCTTTGCCCTCCGGCCCACCGCTCCTCAGGGCCTTCCAAAAACCCGGGCGGTGTTCCGTCGAGGACGCTGCGCCGGGGGTCCCTGAGGGAAGGTCGTCCTCGTCCTTCCCTGAAGGGGGAGGGGAGGGAGAGGGGAAAAAAAGGGAGGGGGGGGGGAAGAGGGGAGGGGGGGGGGAAAGGAAAAAGAAGAGAGAAGAAAGCGGGGAACGGGAGAGAAAGAAGGGAGAGGGAGAAACACACACCACACACAACCACACATCCCACACACACCCCCACACACACTTTTTATATATTATATTTATATATATTTATTATATTATAATTATAAAATATATATTATATTTATATATATATATATAACATACACTATGAAAATATATACTGTATTATTTTATATATATATAAATATAATATATTATTTATATTTATTATTTTATATATAATATATTATTCATAATATAATAATATAATATAATTATATTACGTTAAAAATATATATATGTAAATAATTATATATTTAATATATAATATTTTAATAATATTTAATATACAAAAATTTATTATATATTTAATATATATATATATAAATATAATATATATTTTATATAATTTTATTTATTCAAGGGAGAAAATGGAAAAAAAGATAAAAAAAAAAACTCATCAGTTAAAAAAGAAACTAAAAAAAAGGGGTTAAGGAGAAGAGAGAGGGGGGAAGAGAGAGGGGGAAGAGAAGAGAGAAGAACACAGAAGACAACAGACAGACAGACGACAGACGCGACGCAGACAGAGACAGAAAAAAAAAAGACAGAGAACAGAGAGCAAAGACAAACAAAAACACAGACAAAAGAAAAAGACAAACAACAACAGGGGAAGAGAAAGGAGTAAAACCCCCAAAAGCAAAAACATGGCAAAAGGAAAACCCAAGGAAAAAACTGAACCCAGGTTCTCCCTGGGACGCAGGTCGCAGCACGATGTAAATTTTGGCGAGTTTTTTGCATTTCCTCTTCGTAATTAGCGAATTTCTTACGTCCAACCCCGGCCTCCACCCCGCCTCTCGTCTCCTCGTTCTTCTTCCGTTTATTAGCGCCCTTTTTTTTTGTCTTCTTATTCCGCCTTTGGTCCATTTCTCTTCCTGTTTACGCTTCTCTCGCTTTGTTATCGTGGGAAAAGGGCTTATTTTTAAAAAACTGTCCTCAAATTTCTATCGACTTCGCGTAGCTTTGCAAAAAGAAAGTTGGGGGAAGAAGGAAGAGAACGGGAAAAAAAGGAAAATAAAATGAAAATAAGATTAAAACATTAAAACATGAAGAGAAGGTAGAAAAATAAAGAACTAAGATATAGAAAAAAAACGAAAAAAAAAGAGAAAAAAAAAAAAAAAAAAAAAAAAAAATAAAAATCACAACTTCTAGAAGAAAAATAACAATAACAAAATATTGCCAAACCCTCTCCACGACTCGCCCCAAAAACAATGAAAAAACCCCGGGAAAACCAAACCGTGCATATACAACCCGGCCCGTGTAACTACGTTCCGTTTTCTTTATCTTCCTTTTTTTTTCTCTCTCCCCTTTTTTTAAAGGGGGTTCTTATGTCGCGTCAGGGAAGCCCGCAATCTATATGCTGCTGATCTGGGTCACTTTACAGACTGTTAAAATCGCTTGTTGTGTCGTATATCTTTAAATTTTTTTCTGAGCCTGGGAGCCTGGCAGTGAGTGTTTCCCCTTTTTTTTTTCATACACTCTCGTTTTCCTTTTTTCGCTCTTTTTTATCTATCTATCATATTTCTACCAAACAAACCCCAAAAACACCCGCGCAACAAAAAATATTTTAAAATTATTATATTTTATAATATATTTTATATTATATTATATATAAAATATTTTATATTATTAAAAAACATAATTTTAATATATTCTTATTTATATTTTTATATATTATTATATTAAAAAATTATTTATATTTATATTTCTTATTTATATATTTTATATATATTATTATATATATATATTTTTATTTTTTAATATTATATATATATTAAAATATTTATTTATTATATTATATATATATATATAAAATATATATATATATATATAATATATATATATATATATATATATATATATTTTTAATCCGCGCGCACCAGAACAAAATATATTTTTTATATATATTATATATAATTATAATTAATTATATTTATATTATATTTATATAAAAGGAGAGAGGGGGGGGGAGAGAGAGAGAGAAGAGAAAGGAGAGGGAGAGAGGAGAGAGAGAGAGAGAGAAAATCAGGGGGGAAGTGAGAGCAGGAGAGGAGGAGTGATACACACACACACCACAAGCCCAACCCACACACACACACACATATTAAAATATTATATATATTATATTATATAATATATTATATATTTATTTTTATTATAAATACATATATATATTATATATATATATTAATATAAAATAATATATATATATAATAAAATATTATATATATATATATAATCTTATTAATATATATATTATTATATATTATTATATTATATATATTTATTTTAAAAATTATTGTATTGTATTAAATCTGTTATATATATTTTTATATATATATATTAATAATATATAATTTATAATTTTATTTTAATATTTTATATATATAAATAATAATTTTTTTATGTTTAAAAAATACTGTTATATATATATATATTTTAAATTTTTATTATTTTTAAAATTTTATATTTCTATTATGGCGGGCGCGGTAGCCGAGGGGTTAGACCCAAAAACCAAAAACTGCCACGACGGAAATCTGAGGTCGAGGGTTCGAGTCACCGCCGGGGCGTTGTTCCCCTTTGGGGGGGGAAATTCGCCCCCCGATTGCCTACCGTCCGGGTCAGCGCCGGTCCCAACCCGGTAAAAAGAGATGGGGCTCCATAATAATATAATAATAATAAAAAAACCCGCGGAAGGAACGGCAAACCACCGCTCTAATTGCCAAAAAATCATAAATCCATATCGCCAAAAGTCCTTGTAGGACAGGGCAAAAACATATATATATTATTTAATATATAATTTTTTATATATATATATATAAAATTTTATTATATATATAAATAATATATATAAATTTTAAATATATTATTATATTATAATATATATTATTATATATATATATTATACTACATATATAATATATATATATAATATTTAAAATTTATATTTATATATATATATTAATATAATTTCATATATATATGTATATATAAATAATATATATAAACGCACACCACACACACCCACACCCCACACACCACACACACACACAGAAAAAAAATATTTATATATAAAAATTTTATCTATATATATATTTATAATTTTATTAATATTATTATATTATATATATATATATAAATAACTAGAGAGAGAGAGAGAAAGAGAGAGAGAAGAGAGAGAGGGAGAGGAAGAGGAGAACCGAGAGAGAAGGGGAAAAAAAGCGACATGCATTGTTTTTGTTCAGTAAAAAAAAAAAAGTCTTTTAATCTGCACTTTCGATTATCTCACTACTTTTCATTTGAAAAATCCCGGTTCTAACAAAAATCATAATCATAAACTCTTTTTTTTTTATTATTCTCTTATTTTTCGTTGTAAATATAACTCTCCGTGAATTTTTAAAAAAACAGGAATATCATTACCCTTCTAATATTCTAAATCATGCTAAAACCTAACACTGATTCCCAATTGATTTGTATTTGTAAAAACCTTAAATCAACAAAAAAATTTTATTTTACCCTGACACTGTCCTATGATTTTGGGCTTTTCCCCTTTTCATTGTTCTTACCCTCTTGTTTGGTGTTTTTAATCAGATTAAAGTTTTTATTCCACTGCTGTTATTCAGGTGCAAAGAAATTGTGAGCTAAATTTCATATTTGTAATTCAATTCATGACCCGTTTAAGAAAAAGGGGTGGTAAAAAACCCTAATGGTGATATAATATATATATTTTTATATATATTATATTAATATATATTTATACTTATTATATATATTATATAATATTATGTGTGTGTGTGTGTGGTTGTGTGTGTTTTGTGTGTGCTACAAACACACCACTCACACTACAGACCGCACACACACACACAACCCCCACAAAAACACACCCACACAACCCACACACCACACCCACACACCACACTCACACACAACCCCACACACACAAAAAACACCCCCACACACACACACCCAAAACACACACAAAAAAACACCCGCCCACACCCACACCCTCACCACACACCCAACAGACACACACCACACACACAAAAAAACCAAAACACCCCACCTAATTATTATATATATATATATATATATATAAAAATAAATATTATTAAAATATATATTAATATATTATATATATTTATATATACATTTTACGTTATTCTGTATTATAGATATCTAATATATGTTATTATATATCTATATCTATACTTTATATTATATTATAATTATACCTATTAAATCTATCCATATTTTAATATTTTTAAATATATTAAAATGTATATTTCTAATCTCTATGCTATATTATCTATATATATATTTATATTCTATATATATTATCTCTATTATTTATATACTAATATGTATTATATCTATATTTATTATATATTATCTCTATTCTATATATATATATATTCTCATCTACTTATTATATTATATATATGTGTGTGTGTGTGTGTGTGTGTGTGTGGTGTGTGGTGTGTGTGTGTGTGTGTGTGTGTGTGTGTGTGAGTGTGTGTGTGTGTGGTGTGTGTGTGTGTGTTTTGTGTGTGTGGGGTGTGTGTGTTGTGTGTGTGTGTTTTGTGGGGTGCGGGGTCTGTATGTGTGTATGTGTGTGTGTTTGTACGACACACACCACCACACACACACACACACACACACACAATATATATATAAAATATATATTATTATATTAAAAATTTTAATATATAATATATATATTTTAAAATATATATATATAATATATCACCATTAGGGCTCTTTTACCATCACTTTTATCGTTAACAGCGTCATAAATTGAATTATCAAATCATTGCAATTAGCATCACAATTTCTTTGCAACCAGGGCAATAACAGCAGTGGACATATAAACTTTAATCTGATTAAACACCAAACAAGACGTAATGAACGAATGAACATGGTATAACCAAAATCATAGGACGTGTCAGGTGTAAATACAATCATTTGTATGATTTAAGGATTTTTTCAAATATCTAATCAAATTTAGGATATCATTTTTATGTTTTATGCATGATTTATGAATATTAGAATGACGTATCATGATATTCCTGTTCCTTTCGTAATTCAGGCAGACTTATATTACAAAGAAAATATGAAATAATAATAAAAAAAAGTCATTATGTTTAGCATTTTTGTTATGTATCCGGGATTTGTTCAAATGAAATGTGGTTAATCGCACGTGAATTTAAAAAACTTTTTTTTTTTACTGAACAAACTAATGTATTGTCGCTTTTTTCTCTCTCTCTCTCTGTCTCTCTCCCCTCTCTCTCTCTCTCTCC
>NC_051392.1:3098515-3101015 GCF_015228065.2 Penaeus monodon | reverse complement strand
TTTTTCACGCTTTTTTTTTTTGTTAAGTACTTTTAAAACCTTGAACATAGCCAAGAATAACTCCATTCATGATCTTTTTAAAACCGAAAGAGGGAAGTTTGTATTAAAAGCAGCGTAACCCCAGAGGAGAGCGCTGGAGCTTAATGATTCAGCTGGTAGTAAACCGCGCCCTTTTTTAACGTATTCTCTCCCCGCTTTAGAGAATCCTTCCGTTTGGGTATGTGTGTGGTGTGTGTGGTGTTGTTTCTGTGTGTTTCTGTGTTTTTTTTTGTGGTGTTTTTTGTTTTTTTTTTTGCAGGTGTATATTAGTTTTTTTCATGTGTTTTTTTGGTTTTCATCTCTACAAAACTCTATATAACATATCCGAGATAATGTAGTCTTTGTTCTATCCCCCCCCCTTTCACCGAAACGATAATAAAACTGACCCAGCGCATTTTCCCGTGAGTCTGGTTGAGTGTCAAAAATAAAAAAAATCGCTCCACTTTCCGCCCCGATGGAGCGCACAAGTCAGTTCAGCCGAAATTTTTACCCCAAAATCCTAAGGATTCAGGAGCTCTTGGGCTGAATCTTTATCTTAATTTTTAAATTGATTTTTGCCAATTCAATCTCGGGATATTTCCCGCCTGCACTTAGGGAGAGGAAATCGCAAACTAATTTTGGGTTTAGGAAAGCATTTAAAGTAGAAAATTTTGGGTGATGAGTAGTGTCACTTCTGGGATTATTTCCTAAAAATTTTTGGGTTTATTTTTGTCAAATTTTTAAAGGGGTTTAAAGATATATATATAATAAAATAATATAATAATATATATATATTATATATATATAATTATATTAAATAATATAATAAATATTATATAATTAATATATATTATAATATAATATAAATATATATAATAATATATATAAATTATAATAAACACACACCCCACGCACACACACACACCACACACACACACACAACATAATTATATATATATATATATATATATATATAATATTATATATAATATATAACTAATTTTTATATATATATATAATTAATATTATATATATACATATATATAATATATATATATATATAATATATATATATATAAATATATAATAAAATATAATTTTATAATATATTATATAATAATATTATTATATTATAATATATAATATTTATATGTGTGTGTGTGGGGTGTTTGTGTTGTGTGTGTGGTGTGTGTTGTGGTGGGTGTGGTGTGTGTGTGTGGGGCGTATGCGCAATATATATATATATATATATAATATTATATATAATATAATATAATATATATATATATAAATATAAATAATATTTTATATAAAACACACACACTCCCCAACACACCACACCACAACACACACACATACAGGCATATATAAAATATATATTATATATATATTTTATATATATATTATATATTATAAAATATATATATATAATATATAATATATACAATTATTATATTATATATATATTTTATATATATATATATATATATTATATATATATATATATATAATATAATAAAATATATAATAATATATATATATATATAAAATTATATATATATATATATATATATATATATATATATATTTTAATATATATATATATATATACATATACAGACAGTATATCAGTATGTCTGTATACTCAGTGAACTTCGAATTAAAACCCCCAGCTACAGCCTTGACCGGCCACTGAGTTTGAGAAGTCGCTGCTTTTCTCAGGGAAACGCTGTGAGGTTGTAATGTATAATGAATAATATATGTAGACGATATTTATAATGTCTACATTATATATATATATAAAATTACATATACATATATATATATATATATATTTTAAAATATATATATTATATAAAATATATATATATATATTATATATATGTATATATATATATATTATATATATATATATATATATATAATATTTTTAATATTATATATATTATATATATATATTTTTAATTTTTTAATTTATATATAGTATGATATATATATATATGCTGTGTGTGGGTGTGTGTTGTCGGGTATTTAATATATATATATATATATATTAATATATATATATTATAAAAATTTTTAATATATATATATATATTATATATTATATATATATATATAATTATATATATTATATATATATATATATATATATATATATATATATCTATATAATTATCACATATAATGGAGTATAAGCATATTTTTTCTACCTTTTTTTCTCCCTTTTTAAGCTTTCTTTTCCCATTTATCGTTTAAAACACTCATATATATTTTACCATTTTTTCACATGTCCCAGAAGCAACCTCCTTCCGTTTGGAAACAAAAGGGTTTTTGACTACACTTATTCTTTTTCCTCTGAAATTTGGGCCCCGGGTGTATGTTATGCCGTCTGTACTTTTTTATGCGTGAATGTTTTTTAAACTCATTCTTATTATTGATAGTATGGTTATTATAACGTTCGTAAAATATTAAGGTCAAT
>NC_051392.1:3083040-3093415 GCF_015228065.2 Penaeus monodon | reverse complement strand
TTTTTCAACCCAAAAAAAAGAGGCAAAATTTCCCCTTTGAAAATTTTCGTGTGATAAAATTTGCATTTTAAAACATGCTCATGGGGAAAATTTTTTTGCCTCTGAAAGGGTTTTGGGGTTTTTCCCTTACAAGTTTTATCTAGCCCAGTTTGCATGGGATATTTTCTTTTCTTCGTCATGCTAAAAACAAAAACCATGAAAAAACCCACCCAACCACTCTATCCGATATAATATATATATATAAAATATATAATATATAATATATATATTAATATATATAATTAAATTATATTAAAATTTTTAATATGCTTAAATATATATATAATATTAATTAATATATATATCCCCTATATTATTTTATTATATAAAATTTATATATTAATATATATAAATACTGCAATAAATATACTGCATATATATATTACTTATATGAATATATATATATATAATATATATAATATAATATTATATTTTATAATATATTTATATAAAAAATTTATAATTATATATATTATATTTTTATATATAAATTTTATTATATATATATATTTTAATTGTGGGTGTGTGTGTGTGTGTGGTGTGTGTGTGGGTGGGGTGTGTGTGTGGGTGGTGTGTGTTTTTGTGTGTTGTGTGGTGTGTAGTGTTTGTTTTAAATATCCTGGGGGGTTAATTTTATATTTATTTATATTATATCAATATATAATATTATATATATTTAATATATTATATTTTAATATATAATATATATTATTATAGATATATATAATTATAATATATATATTATAATATAATTATATAAATATATAATTATTATTAATACATATTATTTTAATACTACATATTAATATACATATAATTATTATAATTTAATATATAAAATTTATATAAAATTTATATATATATTAATATATAATAAAATATATATACTTTTATAATTATATATATATATATATATATTATTAAAAATTTTAATATAATTTATAAATAAAATATATTATATATATTTGGGTGGGTGGTTGAGGGGTTATGATGTGTTTTAAAATTTCTTTTTATTTTTTTTATTTTTAAATTCATAAAAGTACCAGCGAATGTATTTTAGCTCTAAAACCGTTGCATACAGACAAAAAAATAGATATGGATATAGTTGCACATATTAAAATTTTAATTAAAAGATTACAAATAAATTATCTACAAGCGCAAGTGTGTGTGGACTAAGCGTCAAGCATCGCGTCTCGCCAAAAAATTAGCATATTATACAACACCCAGCAGATCTCGTACGCTAAATAAAAACTCCATTTCAGAGTCCTGCGCAAATCGACCGGATCTTTTGCTTATTTCCCCTCTATTATCTTTCTATCTCCCCCTTCCCCCCCCCCTCTCTCTCTTTTTTCTTTTCTCTCTCTTTGCATCTATCTATTTATCTATTAGCTACTTCCTCTCTCTTCTCTCTCTCCTCTCCTCCTCTCTCCTCTCTCTCTTCTCCCCTCTCTTCTCTCTCTCTCTCCTCTCTCTCTATTTTCTCCCCCTCTCTTCCTCTCTCTCGCCCTCTCTCTCTCTCTCTCGCTCTCTCTCCTCCCTCCTCGGGTTTTGGGGGTTTTTTTAGATTCTTTAACGGGACCCGAATTTTTTCTTTGATCAAGTATTAATGTTCTTTGTAAATTTTATGTTGGCCCTTTGCAAGGGTTTAGAAAGAGGAAAAACGAGAGAGATAGGGGGAGAGAGAGGATTAATCGTTCAGCAAAAAAAATGAGGGAACATTTTTTTGCAAACTTTTGCAAACATTCGAATGAAAATTGCAATGTAATGCTGTACGAGTAGCAATGTAACGGAAGGGATTTCCGACGAAAATTTTTTCCAAAAAAAAGCAGAACCGTCATCATCCAAATTTTTTAATTGCAAAAAATATGTATATTTCCTAATCCATATTTAAAGGAGTGCACTGTTTAAAGCTTACTTTTGTAGAATTATTGCAACTTTTTTAAAAATACAGACACGATCGACATACTACATTCCCTAATACTCACCACAGTACACCACACACACACACAAACACCACCCCAAAAACACACACACCACACCCCACACACACCACAACCCCCACACACCATACACAAAAACCAAAAACACACACCCCCACACCACCACACACACCAAAAACACACACACACCCCACCCAAAAAACACCACAACAAAAACACACACACACACATACACAAAACTAAGGTTGATAGATAGATAGATAATAATTCTATATAAAATAATATATATATAAAATATATATATTATATTTATAATATTATATAAATATATAAAAATAAAACAAAAAATAAAAAAATAAAAATAAAAATACTATTATATATTATATTTTTATATAAATTTAATAATATATATATATTTTATAATATTATTTTAAAATTTATATTATATATATTAATATGATTATTGATATATAAAAAAAAAAGTAATAAATAATAAAAAAAAATAAAAAAATAATAAATATATAATTATTTATTATATATATTATATATATTATATATATTAATATATATATATATAAAATATATTATTATATATTATATGTATAGTAATACAACTCACATGTATATGCATATTAAAACACATACACAACATATAATATATTATATATATTATTATTATTAATTAAAAATTATAATATTATAATATATAATTAATAATAATAATTTATATGTTTTTTGTTGGGTTTTGTATAAGCATTTCATGTAGGTGTATCTACATAACATATATTATTATATTATATTTTTAAAATAAATTAATTTTATTATTTTAATATATTTTTATAAATATATATTAATATATATAATTTTTTTTTTAAATTTTTTTTATTTTTTTTTTATTTTATTTTTATTTAATCAAATATTTATTTCTTTTATAATATCTTTAAATTTATATATATATTTTAAAAATATATATATATATATAATCTTATTAAAAAATTATTTATCTTCATCTATCAAACCCATGAGTTTTGTGTGTATTTTGTGTGTGTGTTTTTGTTTGTTGTGTGTTTTTTTGTGTATGTTTTTGTGTGTGTGTGTGTGTGTGTGTGTGTGTGTGTGTGTGTGTGTGTGGTGTGGTGTGTGTTGTTTTGTGGTGTGTTAGTGTGTTGAGTATGTTGGGAAAGAGTATGTCTGTATCTGTGTCGTATGTTTTAAAAAAGTATGCGATAATTCTCAAAAAATAAGTTTTAAAAGTGCCCAAACCATAAATGTATTTAGGAAAATTTCCTTTTTTGCTTTGAAAAATTGGCCTGATGAGGTTCTGCTTTATTTGGAAATTTCGTGGAAAATCCCTTTCCCGTTCAATGCTTATTCGTACAGCATTCATTGCAATTTTCCTTCGAATGTTGCAAATTTTTTTAAAAAAGACATGTTTCGCTCTTTATTTGCTGAACGATTAATCCTTCTCTCCTCTCCTGCTCTCTCTCTCTCCTCTCTCTCTTTCTCAACCTTAGCAAGGACCAAACATAACATTCACAAAGAACACTAATACTTGTTCACATAAACTTCGGCTTCCTGTTAAAGAATTAAAAACACACACACACAGAGTAGGGAGGAAGAGAAGCGAGAGAGAGAGAGGGAGAGAGAGAGAGAGAGAGAGAGAGGAGATAGAGAGAGAGAGAGAGAGAGGAGAGAGAGAGGAAGCTAGCTAGAATAGATAAATAGATAGATGCAGAGAGAGAGACAGAACGATATAGAGGGGGTTGAGAAGGGGCAAGAATAAAGATAAATAGAGAGAGAAGCAACGTATAATCCTGGTCGATAGCGCATGGACCTCTGAAATGGAGTTTTCAATTCAGCGTGACGAGATCTGCTGGCGTGTGTGTTTCATTATATGCAATTTATGGCGAGAACGGTCGATGCGTTGACGCTTAGTCCACACACACTGCGCTCTGTTAAGATATTTCTTGTATATCATGAATTAAATTTCAATAGCGTGCACTACGTAATATCACATATCTATTTTTTCTGTCTGATGTCACGGTTGAGAGCTAATATACATTCCGACTGGTACTTATATGCCCATTGTAAAAACATAACTATAACTAAAAAGACACATTGTTATAAACCACTCATACCCTCACCACAACACCCATACTATATATATTATATATATATATTATCTATATATATCGATATATAATATATATATATATATATCAATAGTATATATATATATATATATCTATATATATAATATATATCTATCTACGGTATATCTTTATATCTATACTATTCTATTATATATATATGTGTGGTGTGTGTATATATATATGTCTATTTATCTATATCTCTATCTATCTCAGGTAGCGCTCTCTATATATAATATCTAATATATATATATCATCTTATACTATATAATCAGCTATCATGTCTATATATATCCTCTCCCTCTATCTATCATCTAATACATATATATCCTCTATATATCTCATTCTCTCTATATATTAATCTATATATTATACCCCCCAGGCATATATATAACACACATACACATACACAACACACCACCCACACAACACACACACACACACACCACAACCTACACACACACACACACCCACACACACCACACACACCATAAACACACGTATATAAATATATCATATTATATCCTATCTATATCTCTATATATATCCTCATATCCTATATCTATATCACTAATAGATATATGTCTATGACATATATATTATATATATAAATATATATTATATATATATATATATAATCTACTATATATTCATCTATAAATTAGATATATAATGCATGTATCTATCTATGCATGTATATATATATATATTATAATCTACTATCTATATACTATATAATAGTATATATACTATCTATAGATATATTTATCATATATAATATATATATATATATATATAGCTATATACATCTATATATTATATATATATATATATTAATATCTATAATTCATATATATCATTATAATATACATATATTATCTAATATATTATATACGATCCGCAGTGTTGTGATGTGTGTGTTATGCCATGTGTTTTCTGTTTGTATGCATGCACGAAGAAATGTAAATATCCCCATGCACACTGGTCTAAGATAACTCTGTTGTAGAAAACCCAACCACTTTATCAGAGGCAAACTTTCCTCATGACATTGTTTTAAAATGCAAAACTTCCTCACTACGAAAATTATTTCAAGGGGCAAACTTTCGCACTCTTCTCGTTTGAGTTCAGATAAAACCGTAAACAAAGATAGAGGGAGGAGAGAGAGAGAGAGAGAAGAGAGAGAGAGAGAGAGAGGGGAGAGAGAGAGAGGAGAGAAGAGAGAGAAATAAAAGAGACAAGGAAAGAAAAAGAGACAGAAGAGACAGACAGAAAAAGACGAGAGAGAAGAGTTTATCAACCCCAAAAAAAAAAAAAAACAAAAAACCCGAAAAAAACCAAAACCTAATTTAACCCTAAAAAAAAATTAAAAACCTAAAACTTGACCCCATTTGCCTTTCCTTGACCCAGCCCTCCCAAAAAAACGATCCCAATGCCAACAAATAGAACGTCCCCCATACCTTCCCGGGGTGATAAAGGGGAACCTTTGGTTCTCCTTCGAAAACGACACTTAACCCTGTCCTCTGAAATTTTTTCTTGCCTTTCAAAACCTTTTTCTATTTTTGATGACAACCATAGCACATGATTTTTTTCAAATAACCTATTGCCCTCCTTCTGGTGCCATTCTTGGAGAGGCTTTCGAATATTTTATAATTGTCTCATCATTTACATTGAAAAGCAAAGGGTTTTTGGAGTGTGAATTAATGACGGATCAAATTGGTTGGTCTATATTTTTTTTTTTTGTTTTTTTTTCACCTCTCTCGTATCAGTTTTTATATGCAGTTTTTTTTTCTTGCTAATTTTTGTTTAAATTTGCTCTTTGGGTTTTTTTTCTTTTTGTATCTCTTTTTTTTCTTTTCTTTTTTAAGTTCATAAAACCTTATTTTGCTTTGATGTTTCGAAAAACCTGAATTTTAAAATTTAAAAATAGACACAGTAGGGTATTCGATAAAAAAAAAGTGAAAAAAAGAATAAAATACAAATCAAGCATAAAAAAAAAGGATTCAAAAATGAAATAAAAAAATAAAACAAATATTAAAAACATATACAAAAGTAAAAAAATCAAAATTTTTCCCCCAAAATGCAAACATTTTTAACAAAATACGAAACTTTTTTCCTTCTTTTTCTTCTTCGTCTCCTTCTTCTTCCTCTCCCTCTTCCTTCTTCTTCTTCCTCTTCTTTTCTTCCTTTTTTCTTCCTCTTCTTCTTTTTTTTCCCTTTCTTCCCCCCTCTTCTTTTTCTTCTTCTTTTTTTTTCTTTTTCTTCCTCTTCCTCCCCTTTTTCTTTTTCTCCTTTTCCTTTTTCTCCTTTCTTCTTTTTCTTCTTTTTTCTCATGTTAAAACAGCCTTTAGGGGGGAGTTTCTTTCTAATATCAATGAAATAAATGTTATTACGAACCCCCGTTTAAAAAAAAAGAATAATTGCAAATTCTTTTTCGCTTCCGGCTGCTTCCATTCTTTATCACTTCATGGACATTCGTTTTATTTTGTTTTCAAATTGGGAGGTGCAACGGCAAAAGGGGGTGTTTATTTTGGAAAGGTTTTAGATGATTTGTGTTTGTGTTAGTTTTCTTTGCCTTTTATAAAAATTAATTTTAAAATATATAATATATATATTAATTTTAATATATTATATATTTTTTTTTTTTTTTTTGGTTTATATTATAATATAAAATTATATATATATATATATTAATATATTATATATATATATATTTTTTTTTTTTTTTTTGGTTTTTTTTTTTTAAATTTTATATTAATATATATATATATTATATATATATATATTTAAAATATTATTTTTATAAATATATATATAATAATAATCATACAACACACCACACACACACACCACACACCACAAAAACCAAAAAAAAAAAAAAAAATAATATATATATAATATTATATATATTATTATATATATATATTATATATATATGTGTGGTGTGTGTGGGGTGTTTTTGTGTGTGTGTGTGGTGTGTGGTGTGTTTTTGTGTGTGCGTATGTGTGTCGTATCTATATGGAAAAAATAATTATGACTTTCTGGTGCATATTACACGCCTCACGCAGTTAAATTTCTCTTTCCACACCATTAAACGTTTAAAATTGGTGCAAAGGGGGGCTACGGTTTTTTCCCTCAAAAGCCGAATATTTCAAGATGCTAAAAAAGGTCTGTGTACTCTGAAAAACTTTAAAAAGATACACATAGCTGGGAAAATTTTTTTGTTGCTTTTTGTTTTTGTTTTTATGGACAGTAACTGTTGCCCATTTTATATTTTTTAAAATTACGAGGAGAAAAAAACCCCTTTACGATATTTTGACTTTTTAAAGTTTATTTAGATGGGTTGAGAAATAAGAAAGTAACATTGGATCCCAAAATTGAAAAAAAAAAATGTGCCAAAAAACAAAAATAAAAAAAACTTAGATAAGAATGGTAACGTCAGAACAGCTTTTCCTTTGTTTACCTCTTATGTACGAGCGACCAGCATTATTACCAGAAGAGATCTTATCTAAAATGTTACTTATTTTCAACTTCTTTCTTCCAGCCAGACACTTACGACCTCGTAGTCTCATTAAGAAAATTTTTTCGGGCTGTTATCAAGACTTAGGAAGACAGGGTTACTTGTATACTGTCTCCCTGCACGCGCTTTACTCTCACTCGCTCAGTATATACGGTGTAGATATTGTGTGAATCGACATTACTACTGATATTAACATTACCTATGTTAATACTACTTTTATTGCTGATGATATTGTTATTACTACTGTTGCTGCTATTACTACTATTACTATAACAGTGACTAATACTGTAAAGACTACTACTACTGTCGTTGTTGATACTAATATTACTGATATTAATACCACCATCGATACTAATAATATTGTTATTACTATTATTTCTACTACTACTACTACTACTACTTCTACTACTTACTACTCCTGCTACAGTAACTAATACTATTACCACTAATATTCCTGCTACTTTTTTCTATAAGAGCTACAGTCTTCTCTTTACAAACGACCCTTTATTACTGACCCTTAAACTTATATTACCTTGTATTCCGCATTATACATACTCATTAAACCGTGTTTTTTTATGCAACTATGGTTCAGTCTACAGAGAGATGATATTAATGCCTGATCACCAACTTCCTCTTAAACACAACAAAGGAAGTTAGAGGAATGAGGAAAATTAGGAACATATTATCAAGCAAATATTTCACTTGCTTTTTTGTTTGTTTGATTGTTTATTTGTTTCTCATTTTTTTCTTTTCTTTTCCTCTTTCCTTTTTAGAATGCTTTCACCCTGAAGACCTATCCTTAATCCTAATGCTCCGACTACTAGCCTGATGTTAAAGTGAAGACGAGATATTGATATTTAATAAGTGAGAAAGGTTAGGTTATAATGTTTACAAAATGTTTATTTGTCTTTCTTGAACATCGAGCTTGTGTTTCTGCTTTGATTAGAGCTGTTAAATGATTATAAATTCGTGATAATGATGATAATGATAATTTGGAATGTTGGTAGTAATTCTATTTTTAAAAACAACATATAGAAAAAAATAATAATTAAGCAAAAAGAAATGAACTTATCTCCCAAAATCTAACAACATCAACAGCCCAAATCTCGTTCTAAGTTTTTAGAAAATACCTACTGAATTCCGACCAACTTTCCACACTACACTAATGCATGTATCTTAACATTTCCTTTCGTGTAAATACCGAGTCGTAGGGGGTTCGAAAAAAAAAAATTCTTCTTTTTTTTCTCTCACTTTTTTTTTTTTTTTTCCTCCCCTCTCTCTCTCTCTCCCCTCTCTCGTTTTTTTTTTCTCTCTTCTCTTTTTTATTCCTTTCTGCTACAATTTCAACTTAAAAGTCTCATGTTTTCATTTAGAATTTCCCTTTCGTCGGGATTAAACAGCTTCCCCTTCCCCCTGCGTGTTTTTAAAAGCGTCCCCGAAATGTGTATTTCCTGGTGTGGGTGGGTAGGCGGGGGGTTTTGGGAAGGGTTTTGGTGGGTTCAGGGGTGGTTAAATGGAAGTAGATTAATGCAGGGGGGTTAATGGAAGAAATTTTAGGGGAGGGGGGTTTAAGGAAGGGGAAATAAGGTGGGTTAAATTGAAATGGGTTAACGAAAGGGGTTTATGGAGGTGGGTTAATAAAGTGGTTTAAAGTGAGGGGGGGTTTAAATGGGGAAATGAGAAAAGGGATTTGAGGGAGTGGTATTTGCGGGGGGAAATGGGGAAAAGGGAAAATGGGGGGGTTTTGGGAGAGAAGAGGGGGTAGGGATAGGAGTTGGGGTGGAGATAGGGAAGGGGGGTAGGGGTATGGGTGGGAGTGGGGAGGTCGCACTAGGGAAAGAGAAAAACTATGAGAGTTGAAAAGGGATTTTATGCATTTTATCTACTTGTTTTGTTTTTTTTAATATAAAGCAAATAATATACACATTTACGTTTTCAAATCACCCCCCCCCCCCAAAAAAAAAAAAAAAAAAAAAAAAAAAAAAAATAACTATCCATATATTCTATAATTCTCCATAAACCCTCCTTTATATTCAATACCCCCCCCCTCCCACCTCCTTCCATCCCCTTCCTCCCTTTCAAAAAAATGAATTAAAAAAAAATACTAAAATAAAATAAATAAAAAAAATAAAAAGATAATAAAAAAAATAAAAATAAATAAATTAAAAAAAAACACACAGACCTAAAACCCCCAAGAAGTCTTTCGCGTTAGTAAATTTCGTCTACTCACAGAAACTCAAACCAAACCCTAAATGTCGAACATCTCGTCCGGAGTCAGGTTCGTGGGTTTTTTGTGGGGAAGGTTGTTTCCGTCGCGGCGGTGGGGGGGTGGGGGGGGGAAAGGGGACTTTGGATCCCCTGACTGGTTGGGGGATAATGTGACTTCGCGAAGGGGGAAAGGGGAGGGGGGGCCTTTTCTGTAGGTTGGGGGGGGGAAAGGGGGAGGGGGCAGGGGGATGGAAGGGAGGGGTGGTGGGGGGGGGGGAGGGGGAGGAGGAGGAAAAGGAGAGGTGTAGGAGGGGGGGATAAAGGCACCATTGGAAGAGGAGTGGGAGGGGGGTGTTGGGGTAGATAAAGGGTAGGGATAGGGGGAAAAGGGGAAAAGGGGGGGGGGGTAAAGGGGGGAAGGGGGAAAAAAAAAAGGGTTTAACAAAGGGCCTTGGGGGGGGGACCGGGGGGGGAGGGTGGGGGGAAAAAAAAAGGGAAGGAAAAAAGGGAAAAAAAAAATA
>NC_051392.1:3074695-3077195 GCF_015228065.2 Penaeus monodon | reverse complement strand
ATAAAAATAAGATGTAATGAAATGTGATAACGTTTAAAACGTTTATTATTTTTTTATTATTTTTTTTTTTTTTTTTTTATTTTTTTTTTTATCATCATCATTCTTATTAATGATTGAAAATTTTGTCATTATTTTAAAATTTTATTTTTTAAAATTTTTATTTTTTGTTATTGTTGTTATTATTTTATAATCTTATTTTTTTTTTTAATTATTTTTTATTATTTTATCATTTTGTTATTTTTTTCATTATTATTTTTATTATCATTATTATTATTTTTATGATAATTGATATTATGATTAATGTTATTATCATTTTTATTATCATCATTATTATTTTTATCTTTTATTTTTTTATTATCATTATTATTATTTTTTTTATTAACAATTAAATTAAAATATCAAAAGCAAACGTGTTTGATAAGATAAAAAAAAAAATATAATAAAAAATAATATAAAAATAATAATAAAATAAATTATAATAAAATAAAATAAAAATATATTAATAGCATCTTTATCATTAATATTGTCGTTATTATTTTCAATATTGTCAGACATATCATAGTATCATATTATCGTTATTATCATTATTAGAATATTTTTTCTTGTTATTGTTATCATCATCATTATTACTATTATCATTATTATTATTATTATTATTGTTATTATTATTATTATTTGCATTATTATTATTATTATCATAATTATCATTATTCCCGTTATTATTAATATTCATATTACATTATCATCCTTATTATCTGTATTAACATTATTATTGTTATCAATGTTTTTAGCAATATCATTAATGTTTTCATTATCATTATCTTTATTATTATTGTTGTTGTTATTATTATTATCATTATTATTATCATTTTCATTATCATTATTATTATTATTATTATTATTATTATTATTATTATTATTATTATTATTATTATTATTATTATCATTATTATAAGTATTATGTTATTATTATTGTTATTATTATTAATATTATTATTATTGCGCTTGTTATAATTTTCTTTCTGTTATTAATTAATCTAATAAATATAATTATTGATAATATTGTTATTTGTATCATTATTACTCTTTTTATTATTTTTGTTACGTTTATTTTTGTTTTAATTCTATTATTGTCTTTATTATATGATTGGTTTTATATATCATTATCATTATTATTATCATTATTATTATTATCACTATTGATGTTATTTTTATTGTTATTATTGTTGTTATTGCTGTTTTTATTATCATTCCTATTATTATTATTATTATTGTGTTTGTTATTATTATCCTCCTCATCAATATTGTTTTCTTATTTTTAATAATTATTTTATCACTAGTATTGTTACAATTAATATTTTTATCATTATTGCTATTATTAATAATATTATTATTGATATTGATAATATCAATAAGAGTAGTAGTATTGGTAGCAATAATAATAATAATAATAATAATAATAATAATAATAATAATAATAATTAATGTTTTATTATAATTGTTTTCATTATTATTATTATCATTATTATTATAATGATCATAATAATAACAATAACAATAATATTGATAATAATAATATTAATAATAAAAATAATTATAATAATTAATGATAATGATGATGATGATGATGATAATAATAATAATAATAATAATAATAATAATAATAATAATAATTATTATTATTATTATTATTATTAATTGTCATTATTATTGTTATTGTTATTATTATTATTATCATAATGGTAATGATAATATAAAGAACGTTAATAATAATTGTATTATTATTATTATTATTATTACTTCTTTTTTTATTATTATCGGATTTATCATTTCTATCATTATCATAATTTCTATCACATACTAAAATTAGTGTCCTTATTATTCATAAAATTATGTTAGTATTCCTATTATCAATACTATATTACTTATATTACTGACACCATGATTATTATTATATTTTATTACTAATAGAAGTATTATCATTACTATAATTATTCTTATGGTATATGTTAATATCATTATTATTATCATACTTATTATTATTATTAATATTATTACAATTCTTTCCGGTATCATTGTTAATACCATTATCATCATTATTAATATCATGAACTATTATCATCATAGTTATTCGTATGACCATTTGTATTATCATCGTAATAATTTCAATGGTATTTTCTATTTTATTATTTTGTTTATGTTATGATATATGAATTTATTTTCCTGAATTCTCTCGTCAATCATTTCTATGATTAGCATGAATATAATCATTATATTATTATCATTATCATTCCTTGTCTCTGCTCACAAGTTTTATTAAAGTTTTATATCGTTTTTTCTTTTATCTCTGACTTTTATGTATTGGAATTCTGTTAAAATAAATTGAAGCAAACAATACATTCCCATTTTCTGTGAGTCAAAAGCTTTTAAACAGCATATTGGGTTCTTAATAATACGTCTGATATTTTTTTCTCTTTCTTTTGAGAGTTGTATTAGCAAA
>NC_051392.1:3062195-3064695 GCF_015228065.2 Penaeus monodon | reverse complement strand
AGTCATAAACAAACCCACACACATTCACAGACAAACACACACAATCACAAACAAACGCACACAATCATAAACACTCACACACGCAATCACATACAAACACACACAATCACAACCACACACAATTACGAACAAACACAATAACTAGCACAATCACACACAAAATCACGAACAAAAACACACAGCCACAAACACACACACACACACTATCACAGACAAACACACACAGTCACAAACAAACACAATAACGAACAAACGCAATCACAAGCGCAAACACACACAAGGTCACACCAAGCTATTTATACGTCAGAGTGCTTCATCCCGCGGGTGTAATTAACGAGGCGATGTCACGGGTAATTAAAGCTCTCTCGAAATGTTCACATTTGCACTCTCTCTCACTCTCTCTCTCTCTCTACTTGGCGTACCCGTAACTATTCCATTTTTGTACGAAATTGAGTCCCAAACTGTACTCGATTATTCCGTCCACCTTCCTTCCCCCGCTTTCTCTTTGTATTTAAAACCGATGAGATTCCCTTGCATGAAAATGAGCAAAGTGATTGATCTCATTCCGTTTCTGTTTACGCCTCACGCACGAGGAAAATTTGGGTTATATGCGTGTGTAAAGAGGAAGAGAGAGAGAGAAAGTGCAGAAAGAGGGAGACAGAGAGAGACTGAGAGAGATAGAGAGATAGATAGATAGATAGATAGAGAGAGAGAGAGAGAGAGAGAAAGTGAGACTGAGAGAGAGAAGGAAAGAGAGAGAGAGAGAGAAACTGAAAAAGAGAGAGAGAAAGAAAGATAGAGAGAGAGAGAGAGAGAGAGAGAGAGAGAATGAAAGAAAGAGAGAAAGAGAGAGAGAGAATGAAGAAAAGAGAGAAATATATATGTATATATATATATGTATATATATATATATATATATATATATATATATATATATATATATATATATATATATATATATATATATATAGAGAGAGAGAGAGAGAGAGAGAGAGAGAAGAGAGAAAAAAAAAAGGGAAAGAGAGAAAGAAAAAAAGGAAACATTAGCCTTTGCAACGCCACACGCACCCGAGCACTTTGCATGTTCTGACATTCGAATTCTATTGAATATCCAAGCTCACTAACACAAGCAACACGAAAGCACACACGCATTCACAAGGCCACGGAAAGATACCTCCCCCCCCCCCAATGCCCCCCTCTCCCCCCTCTAATACCCGATTCCTCCTGAATACTCATTTCCTCTCTCACTCACTCTCTTTAAAGACATAGCCATTTGTCTATCTGCTCCGTCTCCCTCTTTCTCCATATTCTCCTCTCCTTCTTCCTTTTTCCTCCTCTCATTGGTTTTATTCATTCTTCGTCTCCTGATTTTCCTCTTAGTTTTCTCTTTCTTTTCTTTCACTTCTTCTTTTTTCTTCTTCTTCTCTCATCCACGATCTTCTTCACTCTCTCCTCCACGTCCTCTTTCCTTTTTCTAATCTGTCTCCTCCTCCTCCTCCTTCTTCTCCTTCTCCTCCTCTTCTATCTCCTCCTCCTACTCCTCCTCATCCTTCCTCCTCCTCCTCCTCCTTCTCTTCCCTCCTCCTCCTCCTCCTTCTCTTCCTCCTCCTCTTCCTCCTCCTCTTCCTCCTCCTCCACTTCCTCCTCCTCTTCCTAATCTTCCTCCTCCTCCTCCTCCTCCTCTTCTTTACCCCAATTCTCCTTATATATGTTCATCTCCCTACTACTCAACCCCTAATTCCTTACCCTCCCTACCCTACTTCCCTCTCTCCTTTCCTTTACCCCTACTCTTTCGCCTCTCCTTCCCCCTCTTCTCTCCTCTCCTCTATTTCTCCACCCTGCCTCCTCTTCTCTCCTTCCGTCTATGTCTAATCCTTCACCCCTCCTCCCCATCTCTCCTCCCCTCCACCTCACCACCCCCTCTCCTCCACCTCACCACCCCCTCTCCTCCACCTCACCACCCCCTCTCCTCCCCATCTCTCCCTCAACTTCCTTCCTCCCCAACTTCACTTCCTCCCCTCCCCCACCTCAACCCCTCTCCCCAACACCCCAACACACACTGCAACTGAAGGGACCACAAAAGACCCCGTATGTATAAGTATTCGCGAGAAAGATTTTTGTAAAGAACATTGAATACTCAACAGTCATACTTTCATCCACGCGGAACATTTTATTTTTATTTATTTTTATTTTTATTATTATTTTTTCTTTCTCGTTTTGCAATGAACACAGATGAACTTCTTGCTCTGAACGATATTTTCTTCTCTACAATTTTTTTTTCCATTTGTATTTATTTTTATTATGATTAATATATATTTTTTACAATATTTCATTTCGTTCTATTTTTATTTTCAGCAGTATGTGGTTTTTTTCTGTATTTTCAGGATATATTCATTTCACAATATTCCCTTTAACATACTGTGTTTTCTTCTTCTGCTTCACTACATTTTCATTACTATATTTCTTCATTTCATTTTCTTCAGCTCTCTTACACATCTTT
>NC_051392.1:3047195-3052195 GCF_015228065.2 Penaeus monodon | reverse complement strand
AGAAAAAGAAGAAGAAATAGGAAGAGGAAGAAGAGGAGGATGGGAGGAGGAAGAAAGAAAGAGAAGAAGGAAAGAAAGGAAGAGAAAAGAGGAGGAGGAGCAAGAAGAAGAAAAAGATGAGAAGCAAAATGAAGAATTCGGAGAAGTTGTTGTCTCTCTTGCAGAGACGAGAAATGTTGAAATCAGATTGGAATTTTTTGTGTACGTGATTTTTTTTTTTCTTTTCTTTCCTTTTTTTTAGTTTTTTTTGTTCTTTAGCAGAATTTTAGGAAAAGGGAGAAGGGGGAGAGAAGTGTGAGACAACGTTGATTCCAATTTACTTCGAACTACAAGCGATTTGCCTTTCGCTCGGTCGGGAACGCAGTTAGTGCTTTTGCTGCTCCCTCTTGCAACTGCGGGGCTGAGTGCATTGTTGCAGTAGTCTTGTTGGTAATGCTTTTCGCGTGCTGACGATACGAATGCGTAACCAACTCACACATACACACAGGCACATACATACTGCATCATACATACTACATACAGACAGTACATACATCCTACATCCATCCATACATACTACATACATACATATATATATACACACACACAACACACACCACACACACACACACATATATATATTATATATATATATATATAATATATATATTATTATATATATATATATATATATTTTGTGTGTGTGTGTGTAGTGTATGTGTGTGTGTGTTCGTGTGTGTGTGTATATGTGTGTGTGTGTTGTGTGTGTGGTGTGTTTGTGTGTGGTGTGTGGTGTGTGTGTGTGTGTGTGTGTGTGTGTGGTGTGTTGTGTGTGGTGTGTGTACGTGTATGTATAGTTATGGTATATATTATATCGTATATCTATATATATATATTATATGATGATGATATATATATATATATGTATATTATATATATAATATAAATATATATAATATATATATAATATATATATATATACTATTATTATATATCATATATATCATATATATATATATATATATATAATAGATATCTATATATATATATATATATATAATATATGTATATATTATATATCTATAATATTATATATATATATATATATATATATCTATATAGATATATATCTTATATAGAATGTTCCCACTCATATATATATCTATAGTACATCATATCTTATATCTTATATATAATAGCTATCTATATATATATAGTCTATATAATCTATATACTATATCTTATCTATATTTAATTATTATAGTATGTATATATGTAGAATATATATACTATATATATACTATATATTATAATCTATATCTATATTTATATCTAATAGTATATGTCTACTTCTCACATATCTATACATATATATATATATATATATATATATAGATATACTTATATATATCATATCTATCTATAGATATATACTATATATAGTTATATATCTCATATATATACATCCAAATACATATATCATATATCCTTCTTATACTCTATATCTCATATCTATCTATCTACATATCATCCTATATATCTATATATCTATATAATAATATATATATATATATCTAATCATATAGTGTCTATCTATATATCTACATATATCTATCTATCTACTCATATATCTATCTCTATTTATCTAGGAACTCTATATATATATCTATCTATACTCTTCTCATATCTATAACAAATATACTCTCTAATGTCTCTCTATTATATATCTCCATATATATATAGATATAATATCTCTATATATATATATATATCATTTGTCATATATATACATATAATATGTATACACACACCCAATATAATAGATATACATAGTATACACACATAGTATATATATACATATATATATATATTATATATATATATAATATATATAGATCTATAAAAATATATATTATGTACTATTACATATAAATATATATATATATTATATATATTATATATGTATATATATAATATAAAGAATTAGTCTATAATATCTGTTATATATATATATATATATATATATATGTATATATGTATACACACGTAATATTTTAAAAAAAATTAAAACTATTATAATTCAATTTAAATAATAAAATATATATATATATATTCATATATATATTATATATATAATATATATATATAGATATATTCATGTATACAAACACTGATAAAATAAGAGATCATTATTTACCTAAAAGGTAACACCGCACTCATCCGTGGAAAGGAACTGGGGACCTACGCCGTTAAGAACTGCAATTGAGTATCATGCTGTGCCACGGCGGCTCAGACATTAACCTAACCGTTAAATGATGATGAATACACACGAATATATATATATATATATATATATATATTATATATAATATTAATTAGTATATATATAATATATATATTATATAAAATATATATATATAATATATATATATATGTATACACACATAAATATAATATACATATATATTATAGATCTATATATATTCTATATATCTGTATTTATATATATATATATAATATATATATATGTATATATGTATATATGATTTTTTTCATCAAAAACCACTTTAAATCTATCGACTATATATCTCGGTCTATCTATCTATATCTATCATATCTCTATATATCTCGTCATGTATATATATATATATATCTCGTATATATGTCTAGTATATATGTATACATATATATATATCTATATATATATATATATATATATACTATATATATATATATTACATATATACAATATATATATATATTATATATATACAATATATATATTATATATATACTATATATATTAAAATTTTAACCCCCAAATAAAAATATATATATATATAATAATATATATATATATATATATATATATATATATATAATATATATATACCTTTTCTGTATCAATATATACCTATATGATTATCTTATTTATATATATATAATATATATTATATATATATTATCTATTATATATATAGAAATATATATATAATATCTACCCACCCACACACACACACACAGACAACAAAGAAAAGAGAGAAAGAAGAAAGACCGAACCGCCACCGACGAACGCACGTCGAAGACAGAACCGAGACTTACACCCCTCGCGTTTAAACCGGAACTGATCCGTAGGTGTCCATGTCGCTCGCTTAAAATGATTTCGTTAAGGTACGTTCTCGTCTTGGATGTCTTCATAGAGATATTTCTTTTTGAGGGGGTTTTTTATGTTTTATGTTTATTTTGTGGTATTTTATTGTTATTTTATTCGTTCGTCTATTTTTCATTAAATCTTATATTATTTTATTATTATTATTCTTATTGTTTATTATTATTATTATATTATTATCCTTATTATTATTATTATTATTATTATTATTATTATTTTATTATCTAATTGTTGTATATATATACATATATATTTTATATTGTTTTTTTTCTTTCTTTTTGGGGGAGGGGAGCAGGTGTCTGATCTATAGAGATTTGGTTGTTTTTTTTAGCTGTAGTATTATCATCATCATCCTCATCATCATCATCATCTCATCCTCATCATCACATGCTTCCTCATCATCATAACATCCTGAAGAATCCCAATCATCATACTTTCACTATCTAATCTATCGCTCTTCTCTCTCTTCGCTCTCTCTCTCTCTCTCTCTCTCTCTCCTCTCTCTCTCTCTTCTCTCTCCTCTCTCTCTCTCGCTCTCTCCCTCCCTGCTCTCTCTCTCTCTATTCTCATATCCTACTGCTATTTTTCAGTTCTACTTCCTGCGATCTAAGAAAATTCTTTTGTATATTTCTATTTATGCTATCGAGGTTCGGAAACGATACGTGGAATAGAAACAAAGAAGTTCTTATGCTTATTGTGCGGAGAATTATTATAATTATTTGGAATTATGATCATTCCCATGACCATTCTTATAAATAATTATCATCATCATCATCATTATCATTATTATCATCATCATCATCATCATCCTCACTATCCCCATCACCATCATCATCATCTTCATCACCATCCCAGTCGTCATAATCTTGATCATCACCATCATCATCATCCCCATCCCCATCCCCATCCCCATCATCATCACCATCATCACCATCCCCATCCCCACCACTCATCACCACCACCGGGGACCGCGCACCATTACTATTCATTTCCGTTACCACGTGCATTAATCAACACATAGCCTCACCTGGGCCCCTCATATCCTGCTACTCGAGAACTGTTAGTTTTCGTATATACAAAGGAGTACTATCATAGGTAATAATGACAGTGATGAATTCCTACCTCCTCTTGTGTTTAGCTTTGACCCCGTGACCTGGATTACCAACGCAAGGGAAGAAATGGAGGAGGACGACTGATGATGGTAGTGAGGAATGTAAAAGATGGTGAGAGAGCGATAATAAAGGAAAGAAAGAAAAGAAAGAGAGAAATGAAGATGAAGAAAATATATAAGATTAATACAAATATAATAAGAAATAAATAACTAGATAACAAATAAATAAATAAATAAATAATAGTTTGTACGGTATAGTATATCTATATATATATATATTATATAATATTATATATATTATACAATATTATATATATATCTATATATTATATATATTATCTATATATCTATTGATATATATATATTATATATCTATATATATATATATAGATATATATATATATATATATATAATATATATTATATTATATAATTACTATAAATCATCATATATATATATACTCTATATATATATCTATTCTATATTATATATATATATATCTATCATCTCATCTCTATCATCCATATCATATCTACACTATTATTATATATTCGTTTCTACTGTCTATCTCTATATATATCTATCTTCTCTCTCATCTCTCTCTCTCATCTCTCTCTCTCTTTCTATATCCACTTATATATCTATATCTAGTATATATACATATCTCTATATATCTATATCGATCTATATAATGTATATATCATATATCTATATATCTCTATATACATATATCTCTATAT
>NC_051392.1:3029695-3032195 GCF_015228065.2 Penaeus monodon | reverse complement strand
ATCTATCTATCACTTACCTTCCCTTCACCCATTCTGTTACGTTTTACCAACCCTCTTCCCCTCCCTTCCCTTAAATCTCCCCTTCCCTTTCCCTCCGCTTTTAACCTTTACCTTCCCCCAACCCACTACTTCTATAGTTCTCCATCCCCTCCTACCATCTATACATTACTTCCCTTCCTATTGCCTGCCCCACCCTCTCTCCCTGCCCTTCCCTTGAGTCTTTCCTTCCTTCTATAGTTCCCCATCTATCGTTATATTTCCCCGTCTATCCATTTCTTATCCCACCCTCTTCCTCAATGTGCCCGTCTATCCGTGTCCTCTTTTCCCCTTTCTCTGCATTACCTATTCTCTGTTCGACCCCCTGAGCTATGGAGTGTGATCCCCTATCCCTCCGTCCCTGAGTAAGCGTCCCTTAGGAACCTTCCCTCTTCCTTCCCATCCCCTGTGCCTTCCTATCCTCCAATATCCTGACAAAAATCTTCGGAAACTTATCCTTTATCAACTTAATTTCTATTTCTTTATCTATCCCTCTATTTTCCATCGGCTCTCGCATGGTTTCTGGTGTCCCATTCCTCCTATTCTCTCTCTTTCTTTTCCCTATCCGGTGTCCTATCCCCCCTCATACTGTGTCCTTTCACGGTGTCCTATATTCCACTTATTTATCTTTTCCTTCCCTATCCCCACCCTCCCGCGATCACAGACTACCCTCCCCTCCCCTCCTTTACCCATCTTCTCCCTATCCCTATCATTTCATCTATCCCCAACATCCACTCCCACTCTCTCTTCCAATGGTGTCCTATACCCCCCATCCTCACACCTCTCCTTTCCTCCTCCTACCTCCCTCCCCTCCCCTCCCCAGCACACCTCCTCTTCCTATCCTCCTGCCCCCTCACCCTACCCCCCCCCCAACCGTACAGATAAGGTCACCCCTCCCCTTTTCCCCCTTCAGCGAAGTCACATCTCATCTCCGACCAGATCAGGGGATCCAAAGTACCCTTTCCACCCCCCACCCCCCACCGTGACCGCGACGGCAACAACCTTCCCCATCTCAAACCCACGATACACTGACTCCGGAGCGAGAGTGTTCGACTATTTATGGTGGCTTGAGATTTCTGTGAGTGAGACGTAATGTACTAACGCGAAAGACTTCCTTGGAGGTTAGGTCTGTGTGTTTTTGTTTAATTTATTTATTTTTACTTTTATTTATTATTTATTTATTTGTTTATTTATTTTATTTATGTATTTTATTTTATAATTCTATTTTTTTGTAAGGAGGAAGGGGATAGGAAGGAGGTGGGGAGGGGGCGGGTATTGTAATGATAAAGGATGGTTATGGAAGAATTATAGATATATGAAGGATAGTTTACTTTTTTTTTTTTTTTTTTTTTTTTTTTGGGGGGGGGGGTGATTTGAAAACGTAAATGTGTATATTATTTGCATTATACTTGACAAAAAACGAACAAGTAGATAAAATCGCATAGATAATCACCTTTTCATACTCTCATAGTTATTTCTCTTTACCTAGTGCGACCTCCCCCACTCCTACCTATACCCCTACCCCCCTTCCCTATCTCCACCCCAACTCCTATCCTCTACCCATCTTCTCTCCCCAACACCACCCATTTCCCGTCCCCATCTTCCCCTCGCAAATACCATCTCCCTCAAGTCCTTTTCTCATTTCCCCATTAACCCACCTCCTTAACCCCATTAACCCACCTCCATTAACCCACCTCTATTAACCCACCTCCATTAACCCACTTCCATTAACCCACCTCCATTAACCCACTTCCATTAACCCACCTGCATTAATCTACTTCCATTAACCCACCCCTGCAACCCACCAACCTTCCCAACCCACCGCCCTACCGACCCACACCAGGAAATACATGCATTTCAGGGTACAGCTTTTAAAATCCACGCAGGGAGGAAGGAGGAAGCTGTTAATCCCTGACGAAGGAAATTCTCAGTGAAAGCATGACGACTTTAAGCTTGAAACTTGTCAGCGAGAAAGGAATAAAAAAGAGAGAGAGAAAAAAAAATCGAGAGAGAGAGAGAGAGAGAGAGAGAGAGAAAAAAAAAAAAATCGAGTGAGAGAAAAAAAAGAAGAATTTTTTTTTTCGAACCCCCTACGACTCGGTATTTACACGAAAGGAAATGTTAAGATACATGCATTAGTGTAGTGTGGAAAGTTGGTCGGAATTCAGTAGGTATTTTCTAAAAACTTAGAACGAGATTTGGGCTGTTGATGTAGTTGGATTTTGGGAGATAAGTTCATTTCTTTTTGCTTAATCATTATTTTTTTTCTATATGTTGTTTTTAAAAATAGAATTACTACCAACATTCCAAATATTATTATCATCAGCAGCAGCATCACTGTCATTATCACGAATTTATAATCATTTAACAGCTCTAATCAAAGCAGAAACACAAGCTCGATGTTCAAGAAAGACAAATAAACATTTTGTAAACATTATAACCTAACCTTTCTCACTTACTAAAT